>NC_056739.1:761621119-761793619 GCF_019279795.1 Protopterus annectens | reverse complement strand
CACCTCCCTCTCACCTCCAAAAGGGCCCACAACAATACCAGAAAAGTGTAGTGTCCCGGAAATCACAGACGCACAGGTGAAAACAGCCCTTTCAAAAGCCAAAAACACAGTGTCAGTGGGGCCAGATCGTGTCCCAGGCTGCATCTTTGCATGAACTACAGAAAGAACTAACCCCCCACCTAAACACATTGTTCAACCTCAGCCTCTCCACAGGCTATGTACCCATAGAATGGTGCACAGCAATGGTTATTCCACTCCACAAAGGAGGGGCCACAACTGACCCTGGTAACTATCGCCCCATAAACCTGACTAGCCTGGTCTGCAAGGCTATGGAGAGCATCATCATGGAACTCATTAACAAAGACATTGGGAACCTCCAAACACTTGACCCGACCCAGTTCGGCTTTGTTAAGGGCAGATCATGCTTACTAAACCTGGTTGAATTCTTTGAGACAGTCACCAAGGCCATAGATGAGGAGAAGGTAGTTCACACCGCCTACCTTGACCTCATCCAAGGCTTTTGACACCATTACCCACTCGAGAATTACAGAAATACTCACCAGCCTGAACATAAACCACTATGTCATGAGATGGGCTGCCAAATGGCTTACAGACAGAACTCACACAGTAAGAATAGCGGGCTCCAGGTCCGACTCTAAACCAGTCACAAGTGGTGTCACACAAGGCTCAGTCCTGGGACCCCTACTGTTCATCATATACTTCTCAGATGTACAGGCAAACACAGGAGGACTATGGCTAACCAAGTTCGCCAATGACTGCAAACTGGGAGCCATAATTGACTCTCCGGCTGACATGGACATTCTCCAAAAGGGCCTTACTGAGACGGACACCTGGTGTCAAAGTCATGGCCTCACGCTAAATGCCAAAATATGCATAGTCATCCCATTTGGGAAAAAACAAAACACACATGAATTACCACATGGGTGGCAGCCCCCTTCATACACAAGAGGTAATAAGAGATCTGGGGACCCAGGTAGATAGCAATCTCTCCTTTAACAAACATATTGCCAAAGTAGTTAGGAAATCTTTCTATGTAGCCCATCTAATTACTAAAGGGTTCACATCTAGAAATAAAGAGGTTATAGTGCCATTCTACTCATCACTCATCAGACCCATCATAGAGTACAATGCCCCATTTGGGATGTACCTCACAAGACACTTCCAACAGCTGGAAAGACCACAAAGATACCTCACCAAGAGGATTACTGGTCTCAAACATATGTCCCATGCAACCCGACTGGAAAAACCCCAGCTGTACTCAGTGGCATATCGCTTACTCAGAGGTGATCTCTGCCTGACTTACAAAGCCATGTCCAACTCAGAATTGATGGACATGCTCCACCAAAAGAAATCCAAGTCACTGCGAGCCATGTGCTCTAGTGAACTAAACCTCACCACAACAATAAATAGAACATGCTGGAGGGATAGATTCCTGTCACAGAGACTCCCCAAGCTTTGGAAAAGTATTCCTAACTACATTAGGCAGAGCCCTTCACTAACATTCTTCAAGAGAAACCTTGACGAGTAGATGGGTAACAGAAAATGCACTCCTGGGATCACTTTATTGGCTCAACTTGACAGAGGCTCAGTTAATTAATCAATGGGGCGGCAAAAGCTGACACACTCTGGCTAGGCTTATAAATGCCCTCGGGCAGATAGCCTAGTACCTACCTATCAACCTATGAACATATGAACAACCGCATCTGGGAGGGACCTGTACCGTTTGTATACTGGGGTAGTGTGCATCATTACAATGAGGAACCTGGACAGGGTATACAATTTGTGGACATGTACTATTTGGAAGATTGCTATGGGGAAGCTTCTTCGGAACATGTGAAAGGTATACATTCCCGATAATGCACATGGGGAGACATGCATCACAGTCAGGTGTTTAATCCCAGGTTGTAGGTTCCACAGGACCGGGTGGAGGCTGAGCAAGGTTGTGGACAAGTACTGCTAATCTGACTTGTGTCCGGATGTCAATGGGGGTGGACATCGTGTTATGCCACAAAGTCTAACCTTGAGAACAGACACTTAGCCCATGAGGGATTCCAAAAATTGTGGATGATGAACCCCGTTCTTCTGGTTGTATGAAAATGAGGGAGGGTTATGCATGCATGGGATACCTAGTTTGCAAGCCTGAGACTGTCTAGGATGAGACTGCCTACTAGATGTGGGTAGGGGGGCACTATTTGCAGATATGGCTGTGCCAAGCTAGCAGCCCGAGTATGGGTGGTTTTGGTGGATGTTCAGCAAGGGGGAGGTGGTGTTCTGTGGAGGGGTTGATGGGTATTCAATTATGTATCCAGGTGTGTTGGGGTTGGATGGCTAAGTTCAGGCCAGACCATTATGTGGGTGTGAGCCGGTAACATTTCTGTACATGTGTATCGCACATTTTAATGTTCATATGTTTGTGGGATTGTGTTCTGCAGTATGGCCTGTCAGGGTTTATTGGGGATGTGAATGTATGTTCTTTGGTTTCCTTTCTGATTCACCCACTGCTCCCTCGTACACCTCCAGTTCACCTATTGTACATCCGATCCAGTCTCCCCTTGGCGAATTATCACATTACCCGTCACCCTCCCAAATTCCACAAACATGCCACCCATCCCTTCTGGTTGCTGTCCCATGGCACAGACAGCAATACACATTGCGTACTCTACATATCTCTGGTACCAATATGGTGGTGAGGACAACTCTAGCATATTTGGTCTTCCACATGCTGTACTTCATGCACATAGGTACACGCAAATACTTATCTTTCATGACATGGTAGGTAGACCCTGGTAATACCCATTCATCTTTGGGCCATCCAGACAAGGACGAGTCGGACCAAGAATGGGCAGATATTGAGCGAATGCTCTGACCATTGGTAGGGTTGCCACCTTTTCAAATGGCCAAAGTGGGACATTTTCGGGACACACATCAGATTTTTCAGGCCGACACATACCCACGGTCAGTACAAAGGATAGAACTTAACTTTTTTACCTAAATAAAAGCTTATCCTTGTAGCAGTTTAGTTGCTTATTCTGTTTCTTGCAACATTTAGGTGTTTTAGATACAGGAATAACTATTTTATGCAAATATTACATAAAATATGGGACATAATTATGTCCTACAGTCTCAGGACATTTGCCATTTTTAATATTTTGTCAGGACACAACTGCCCAAAGAGGGACTGTCCCTCACAAAGTGGGACAGGTGGTAACCCTAACCATTGGGCTAGGCTTTGCAAGGGTAGCAGTGTGCAAACACGCTGTGTTTTGCTTCCACTTGGTATAACAATCAACACTACAATGAAATACAGACACGGGGTTTTAAATGTCATTGTTCAAGGGACAGGGGCTCAAAATTCAGCTACGTGCTTTTGTGTTTACTTTTTATTTTGGTGTTCGCGGAACTCTCTTGTATGCTTTCCATACATTTCATTATCCACGGACACTGACAGGAGTG
The DNA here is from genome assembly GCF_019279795.1 of Protopterus annectens. Lineage (NCBI taxonomy): Eukaryota > Metazoa > Chordata > Ceratodontiformes > Protopteridae > Protopterus > Protopterus annectens. Next base: position 761,790,145 of record NC_056739.1, on the reverse strand, counting down.
ATTATTATTAGAGGCAGGCTGTACTAGTCAGCATTTTAGGTTGCGCAACTGTAGCTGACATGTTCATGCCTCTGTGTAGCGCTTAAACACGCCCCCTGCACTCGCACACATTTCCTGTGCACGTGGACGTTGCAGCAGCGCACCTTCATTAATATGCATATGGTGCTGCTGTGCCATCTCTACGCTGCACAGTCAGTGCAAGGCTAATGTCGTCCTTGCACCGAGCTTCATGAATCCTGGGGATAATCTTCCCAACGACAGCACATTATGACAGTTGGAAAGTCCGCGGCCTGGTGGGTGATCTGTCTCAAAATGCATTTTCAATTCCACTGTGGCACAAAGGTAGTTGCTCAGCATAATGCATCTGATATTATGCAAGTGTAATTAGCGTGGGGGTGTACATATCCTTCAGGAATATGGACACACCTGCAGCCCATGTGTTCCAATAAAGGATAATGGGCAAAAGGTGAGGTATGTGTTATAACATGGTCATGCAGGTGTGCTCTCCGGAGCATTGAAACATGTCTCAGCCACTGCACAGATATGTTCTCCATGTTAGGGATTGACATATGTGTGTCCATATCGTGTTTCTGACATGTATCATTGTGTAGCGAGACCCGCAGTTTATTGCTTGGCTGTCCCAGTAACAGCAGTGGACCTTCACCTGAACCATGCATGATGAAGGCACTATAGGGGAAGCATGAGCCCTAGGCTTTATCCAGATTCCCAGGGGTGACAGGTGCAGGCCCTGTCTGGCAAAGCATCATGGTCTGTCAACCATGTTATCCCAGGATGACAGATACTGGATACCCTGCGACATGCACCACCACACTAGACAATTATGGAATACACTCCTTTTGTTCCTGTACTGCAGTATCATTCTGGCCAATGGCAGAATGCTACCACTGTCTTGGGACATACCTGCATGGGCTACAAGACCTGACAGTTCCTACATGTGTTTCCATGCAGTCCAGGCTACTGCATCAGAGGTCCTGCACAACAACATGGAATATGCCAGAGCCATGTGTATAGTTCAAAAGGTGGTCTGAGTGTATGAGTATGTGGCTAATCATGGCAGACAGGCAGCTGACAGTATGTATGCCCTTGTATAGGTCAGTGTGTAACATAGTGCTAGAGTTTGCATTCACAAATGAGTACTGTTGGGCATGTTTCCAGTCATGTGTTCAGAGGTGTGGCACAATTATGCAAACTATGTCATACAGTTTGCATATTTCGGTGTCTGTCTCTTCCTGCTTGGGGGGGATCACTTGTTTGGCCAGATACTTAGATGCATCTGTGAATGTGTGTGATTTCCAGTAGTGTGTGTGGGTGTCCTTACTGTGTTCTGGTAAGGATATGTGTTGGCTGTGTTGATGAGCTGCATGTGTTAACCTACACCTCATGAATGTCCAGTCCAGTCATGGCTGTAGACTGGGCTGCCTTCCAGCTTACCCCTGTAGCTGCATCTCAGACAATGTGTGGGGCATGGTGTTATGTGGGTCTTGCAGTGTAAATGGCATAGAGATTACATTCCCCCAGGATGGCCACATACACAAAGCTGTCATTAGGAAACACCAGTAGCTTACTAGTGGACATGGCTGTATGAGCAGTCAGTACTACAAGTACCAAGTACTGTATTTAGTTTACGTATTGCCTATGAAGATGTTTTGGACACTGATGCTCACATGTAAATATTTGTGTTATGGACTTGACAACACTGGTTATTATGGGAACATTGTAGTTACCTTTAGCAGCAATCCTCCTCTGAGGAGCACATCACATCCTGTTAGTTGATTACAGATGATGAAAGTGTCTACAGGTCTGTTTCCTTCTCTGGGTATATACTCACATATCCATGAGCTCTGGTGGGCACAGATACCCACTCCCCAAACAGAGTCATGTATCAATAAGCTCTGATGCCACTATCTACATGATCAGGATATAATCAGATAGTGTGAGCCATCACCTATGATGCGGCTATTACACATGGGCAGCTGTCTCCTAGATCTTTCACTCCTACTGCAGATGTTACACTGGAGTTAATGATAATATGCAACCTGTTTCATTACCAGTGCTGTGCACTGCCTTACATACAGTATTTGCAGGTGGCTGTTAGGGTGGCAATGAGATGTTGGGCTACACAAATCTGGTAGTTCAACCAGTGTGTCTGTACTCTCAATATTCACTCTATGTAGGTGTGCACATAGCCATTTGGCCCAGCCCTGTGACAAGGGTCATTACACATTTGCATAACATGTACACATGCACAGCTGTTATTGCTTGCAAATGATAGTAGAGAGGTGGATATTACATGTGTTATGTGCATGGATAGTTACCTGGCTCCTCCAATTATCTTTGCTATCATGCTGCTAACCTGTCAGATGAATACTAATGCTATGTATCCTGTCATTGAGTATTGTAATTGCCAATAGACATAACTACTGTTTGCATAACATAACAGAACCGCTATATAGAATAGAATACAGATCTGCCTAGAATACTGTACATTACACAGTTATTGGCACAATATCCCACAATGCACGCCATATTTGCACGGTAAGCCCACTTTAACATGTTCATCTTACTTATACACCCATACATATGTCGACTGTTACAATATATCGACATATACTATCCCCTGTTATAGCACATACTTGTTGGACCAATCCTGACACTGACAGTGGCTGGAAGCGAATTGGTGGGTTCCAAGCCCATATCATCCCTTGTGGTGTATGTGGAGTATGCCGTGTGACCTACAGCAGTACACACATAGAATACTACAAGCATTACTATTGCTCAACAATACATCGCTACAAGATAACTATTTCCACTATATGCACTGATTTCACTGTAATTCTTCCAGTACAGATACTACATACACAGACATACTACATGTTATACATACCGTCTTAGTAATCAGAGGTGTTATTAACTAATGTAATACTCGTTTTCGGTTCATCTTTCAGTGTTTTGTACTATCCTGCAGGTAGATACAGATGGTTTGAATGTGTGACAAGGCAGCCTTTTATAGTTACAGATCAGTAACATGTGCTATCCCAATGGCCAATTGGTGTTCCTAAGTAGCTAATTACATGCACATCAGCTGCGGTGCTACTGCCTTAGCCAATACCATGGCTACAATGGAGTATAACTGAGTACTCCACTTGGGCATTGTCCCTTTGCCTTACTTGTGAGAAAGATAGCGTGTAAGTTTTGTTTGGAATCTATTGCAACAGCTGTATGGAGACGAACAGTAATATATTGTGTGTAATGCCTAGATGAGTTGGTTTAAATGTGAGTACTGCTGTTATATTTTTGAACATTGCTACTTGTGCAGGGTTTGTCTGTGCCTAATACTTCTGCATATGTTTCAGTCTGGCCAGGTTGTTTGACCAGCTCAAGGCTGCATAGCTATGCATATAATGTTAGGGGGTTTACAGTGTTCTTACCAGACATATTTAGTTTGGTGTTACTGTGTATCATACTGTGCTAATAATCAGTACTCGGTAAAACTTCCTGGTGTACGAACCTTTCAACCCTCTGAAATGGGAATAGTTCATACAAACCCTGTTACATCAGCAGCTGTTCAATTGTATAACAGCAACTATTTCACATAGGGCCATGTTAGTGTGTCTGTGTCCAGGTATGTTAAGGTTTCAGCAGATGTTGTACAGTAGTTGCATAATTGGTTATGGTATAACAGTATGTATTGATGTAATTATTTCAGATGTGGGGTAGATGTTGGTGGGTGTGCATAGCGCATGCAAGTGTGTAGGAACCCCTTTTATACAATGTTTATATGTGTGTTCTTTCCCTATGTGAACACCAATCCCTTAGTAGACTAATACTATGGTAATTGCAGGCTGATTCATTAAGGCACTATTAAATGCTTTCTGTATAGCATGCAGGTATGGTTAGTCCTTGAATCTTTTTGGCAATACATCGGAATGTAATAATGATTTGCAAAATGAAAGCTGTCTGTGTAATTCTGTCATGGATATTTGCAGTCAATGCAGATGTGTTGGTGACTGTGTCCATAGAACATATTTGTAATAGTGTATTGGCATATATTCTTCATATGTTATGTTCATATTGTTTGGGGGAGGTGGAATGTGTGATTGCTATGGTCCATGTTATACTCAGATATGACCACTTTGGATGCTGTCTACAGATATGTATGTATGTGTGTATATATATATATATATATATATATATATATATATATATATATATATATATATATACTTATGTGTGTGTATATATATGTATATAGATATATACATTATTGCATACGTTTATGTGTACCTCCATAGATATGTGGATGTCTTTAACCTATCTATATATCTACATATTTATGTAGACCTGTATATATCGACATATCTCTATGTATCTCTCTCCATATATCTATATATCTATATATTTACATATGAGCATACACCTTTAATTGGGTACATGGCGGGTTGTCCTATTTCAACACAGTCCTCCCTTTTGTGTTTTAACCTGTCTGCATACACACCTGAGATAGGTACATCCCAGGTAGCTTAGTGTTAGGTTATTCTGAGAATGGAGTACATGGTTGCGGGTTCCCCTCTTGGAAGGTGTTATTATTTTACCTCTCAGAGTAGGCACTGGTAGGGAAAGTGTGAATAATGCACATTTATGCGATTGTGAGCAGGCCTGCCCATGGTCTGCATGACGTTAAGCAAAGGTCAAACATGTTAAGAGCTTCGTTTACCATGTTGCAGTGCCGCTTACCATCGCACAAACACGTGGAAACCCGCTTACAACTGCTTAAGAGTGCTTTAACATACCTGCATCCAAAAGCCCTTATTCTGGCCCTTAAAATAATCTAACAGCCCTTGCACCCAGGACTATGAACACCACAGTCACTGACCTTACCACTAAGGCATCTGAGATATGCATGGATGTTATGATGTTTAGAATATACATTGTACTACAGACATTCCTCACTACTGAAAACAAAAGTGACAATCAGTTGGTGTACATATGTCTGATACATGTTAATGTTCATATGTTTGTGAAAGTAGGTGTTGCAATGTGACATGACAGGGTGTATTATGAATGAGTAAGGTTCTTGCGTTGTGTCCTTTTTATATTGTCACCATATTCCATGTATGCCCCTCCAGTTCACTTATTGGACATCCGTCCCAAGCCCTCCTTGATGCATGATTGCATTACCCATCCTTCCTCCCCCACCCCAGTCTTCACATACACAACAACCACCCCTTCTATGGTGAATTAGGTTAATATTAATTGTTATAGTACCAGAGCTGCATGTGTTTTGTGTACACTCCAGTTCCTTTGGAGTGCTTCTGTGTCATGAAGTGTGTTCATAGATGCTTATATATATATGTCTATTGATGTAACTGTATTTTTTATATATATATATATATATATATATATATATATATATATATATTTGTAGACATCACTGATATATATATATATATATATATATATATATATATATATATATATGTATATATCTATTTCATATTAGTTTGTAACAGTACTACATCTGTAGACTGGAATGTGTTGGTTCACAAACTATAGTACATTGCAATGTACTGTACATATGTACACAAAGCCACTGTCCCATTTGTGATCATTACAGTGAAATACATATGGTATAAGATGTAGTCTCAGGAGCATGAAACGTGCACTCCTCGGATGGCTTAGTGGTACGTCCCATGACTATAGTGTGCATGATCCAGGGTTCAACACCTGCGCTGCTTTACGAATGTTTTTTACTGCAGAAAAAGGCTCATTTAAGCAGTTGTAAGCATGTTTAAAAGTGTTTGTGTGACATTATAGCAGTGGTTAAACACAGTTAAACAAATGTGCGTGCAAACACGGCCACATCCGCTAACTACTCCGGATATATACCTGTCAGTGATATAACATCTCACTATGTGCTGACATCACATTACATTCTCTGTTGACCGTAATCTCCTGCACACATGGGTTTATATGGGTGATTTGAATGTTTATTATACAGATGATTACTACCTATATATGCAAGTTGTGGCTAAGGCATACTTTTGCCCATGATAAACATCCCTGCCTTTATCGGGATTGTAACCTCGAATGCACAGATACTATGTGGATGCTGTAACAATTACACTGTTGACATTAACGTTGCTTCCACCTATTTTCTATTTAGATAATTTCTATGTTTGAGCTAGGCTAAGCAAAGGGCAGGAGCCCCCAAACTCACTGAGCTTCATGTACTCTTGACATAACAACATATAACAAATGTACTGTGAGACAATACATTACATTCCTACCTACATTATGCATAGCCCTTCACTGACACACTTCAAGGGAAACCTTGTTGTGTGAATGGGTAACAGACTATACACCCCTGGTATCATGTGTCCCAGAACCATACAGCTAGGGGGTGGGGGAGCCTGTCCAGTTTGATAGCTGCAAGACCTGTTGGGGGAATTGAATGGTGTTGAATTGCCGCATTAACATGCCCTCTTTAAAGCACTAAGTGCCCCTATCATCCCCCACAACTGCAGTCTTCAACAGCTTCCAGCAATTCTGCCTGGAATTGCTTCATTGGCTATGTTTGACAGAGGCTCAGTTACTTCATCAATGGTGCGGTAAAGGCCAACACACTGTTGCTATGCTTCTAATTGCCCTTGGGCAGATAGATAGTAGGTTATCTGTGAACCTCTAATGTGCAGGCCATCACAGTCATAATATCTGAATAAACAGACCTTCAGATCACAATATACAGTGTGAACTCACCATGTAGTCAGGAAACAACTGAGTACAGCAAGAACATACAGAACACTGATACTTAGTCACTCCAAAAGTCAATCTTGGAAGCTAGAAGACTTGTATAAGTTTAAGGCTTTTTATTGCTTACCACTAGGTCATCTACAGGGGAGATGAAAAACAAGCACAGATGGGGAACATGCATGCAATGATACCATACCAGCCTATGTGTCAGCCTTATGCTTTGGAATACTGGCCAAGGCTATTGGCACCCCCATGGTGCCTTATTTAGGAGAGTCTCAAAGGTGAATACCAGCACTGTAAAGAGCACAATAGCAGCTTCAAAGAGGTTTATGCTACTCAACACCAGGGGTTGTGATCACAACATGCAAGCACTCACAGCACTCCTCAGGATGGACAACATCAACACCTGTGCATTAACTGAAATCTGTCTTAAGGCTCTTGAGAGCACACCAGCACTACCAGACTACAACCCATACCACACATTTCAGCCACAGAACATGGACTGACAGATATGGAGAGGCTGTATCCATATTCATCAGGGATACCTACACCTCCAGGTTAGTGGGGCAGCATAATACCTCTGTGATCTTCCATGTGCAGCTAACATCAGCCACAACTGCAATGTGGAATGTGGCCTGCTACGGATCACCCTCTATGACCCAGGGCCTCCATTCCACCTACCTGGAGACAGTGGAGAACACAACAGTCCTAATGCACACCCTGGCATTGGTTGATGTCAACTACCATACCATTAACTGGAAAACGTACTCCGGTACTCACTTCCAGGACCAGCGCTTTCTGGAATGTATCACCTCATATGCCCTCTATCAGGTGGTAACCTCCCTAACGTGGGGTGGAAACTACTAGATGTGGTCATCACCAACATGGGCAACAGGTGCATCACAGTGGAGGTTAACCGGTCACTGGTTACATCTGACCATGAACTATTCACTGTTTCCACACCCTAGCATCTCCCCCACCCATGGATACCACAGTGTATACCTTTCCTACAGCTACATTTACACTACTAGTGACAGGGGTGGGGGGTTTCACAGCCCCCACACTAAGGGGAAACACTGCTCAAGATACAGACAGATTTACAAATGCAGTCTATAAGCACCTACACGGATGTATGGATCGTGTCATAGCTGGTAAACCAACACTCACTCCTCCTAGACAAGGATACCAGTCTGGTAATAGGTACAGGTAACCAGCCTATAATTGCAAAGTACCTTGCTAAGTTAAGGGAAAACAGCTCCTGTACTTTACAAAAAAAAAGCATCAAACCAGGCATGTCCAAGGGTCAGCTTCCGGTGATTTCTCCTGTCCACCTGGTGAATCTGGGCATACTGGGGCAATGCAGCAATTGCCTCATGTACACAGACAACCCTCTCCTCCTACCACTCAACACTACAACCTGTGAGAGATGCACTTACATAGCCAAAATGGAAGCAAAGCTCTCTCCACCCAAGATTGTGCTAGACAGTCAAGAGGAGAAGGTTAACACCCACACTACACCACAAGCTGTTGCATAGCCCTTCTAAACCCACACCACCAACACCCATATGCAGAGGCCCTTAACTGTAACCTGCCCAAGCAACAAGGACCTCTGAAGCTGAAACGCAAATAAACACCAATCACAACCAAAGTGTCACATAGTTCAAAACACCTGTGTGCCACCCAGCAACAGCCCCTAAGGCAAGACAATGTACCTAACACTTTAGTCATAGGTGACTCTATAGTCCGGCACACTGATGTCTCTCTCACCAGGTTGAACAAGGAGAAAATTACAGTCAGCTGCCTGTCGGGTGCCAGGATCTGCCACATAATGCATGCACTCAAGTCACTCCACAACAAGTACAAATATGACTCTGTCATTGTCCATGTTGGAGTGAATGACTTGAGACGTACCTCCCTGGACTACATGAAAAGAGACATGGAAGAGCTCTCGGATCATGTAGCCCAGGCAGGTATGACCCTAGCCCTGAGTAGCATCCTGCCTTTGCCCAGAATTATACCACAATATAAGGACAAAATGATTGACTTCAACAATTGGCTAAGCTTCTGGTGTCATTCAAAGTGGATCCAGTATCTGTCTGCCTGGGACGACATGATTGACAGACCATGATGCTTTGCCAGAGATGGTCTGCACCTATCGCCTCTGGGATTCAGGTTACTGGCTAAGGCTCTTGCCACCCCTATAATGCCTTTTTTAGGCAAAGTTCAAAGAACAAAACCACCACCATAACAGGTACAAGCATGCAAAATCTGAAGATAATGCTACTCAATGCTAGAAGTCTAAACCTCAAAATGCACTGTCTCGAGGCACTCCTAAAAATAGAGAACATCGATATCTGTGCAGTAACTGAGACCTGGTTCAAGGCTCCAGAGAGCACCCCTGCAGTACCAGGCTACAACTCTTACCACACTTTTTGGCCACCAAAGCAGGACTGAAACACTAAATGTGGAGGAGTGTCAATATTCACCAAGGATATTCAAACCACCAAGCTAGTTGCCCAATACAATGTGTCTGAAATTCTCCAGGTGCAACTAACACTAGGTAAGACTGAAATCCAAATTGTAGCTTGCTACAGATCCCCCACCATACCCCAAGATTCTCACTACACCTTTCTAAACATACTGGAAAATATTAAGATAGAACCAAACACCCTAATACTGGGTGATTTTAATTACCCTGCCATTAACTGGGAAAGCTACTCATGTACCAACACCTTTGCCCAACGGTTCTTGGAATTCAAAAATTCCAATGCCCTGGATCAACTAATCCATAGTCCCACCAGGGGCTCCAATATCCTAGACCTGGTCATTACCAACATGGGAAATCAATGCTCCACAGCTATGGTCACCCCCTCGTTAGTCACGTCTGACCATAAGCTAATCACCCTTAACATCCACATCCCACCCCCCAGTAAGGAAACCTCCATAAAAAACTTCTCCAAAGCCAACTTCATGCTACTCAGGTCAGAAGTGACAAACTTCATGACACCCATGCAGACGGGAGCTGAAAGTTCAACTGCTGAATCCTACACTAAGGCACTGTACGAGCACATCCACTCATGCATAAATCGTGCCATCCCAAATAGAACCAAGATGCTCTCATCTAAAAAAAAGAAGCCAATCTGGTGGTCCCCTGCCATAAACAAACTTTACAACAAAAGGAAGAAACTGTTACAGAAAAGAGGAAAATCCCCGGATGCAAAAAACTTCCTTACCAGCCTCAGTAAGAAACTGAGATCCCTCATAAAATCCTCCAAACCTAGTAACGAAAATAAAATTGCCAAAGATTCCAAAGACAACACCAAGGCATTCTGTAACTATGTCAAGAATCTAAATGGCAATGCTCAGATCTGCTCTGAGCTAAAACAGAATGGCATTAAATATACTGATCCCAAGGATATTGCCAATATCCTGGCAGATCTATTCCATGCCAACTTTACCCCCTCTCACCCCCTAAATGGCCCATCTCAATACCGGAAGATTGCCAAATTCCGGTAATAACGGCCACACAGGTAAAAAATGCACTCTCCAAAGCTAAGAATACAGCATCCATGGGACCAGATGACATCCTGGGCTGTGTACTACATGAACTACAATATGAACTGGCACCTCACCTAAGTGTTATGTTTAATCATAGCCTCACCTCAGGTTTCGTGCCCACTGAGTGGCACACAGCTACAGTTATCCCACTCCACAAGGTTGGATCCCGGAAACTACCGTCCCATCAGTCTGACAAGCCTTATCTGCAAGGCCATGGAGCGTATTATCATGGAACTTATGAACAGTGACATTGGCAACCTTCAAACACTGGACCCCACCCAGTTTGGGTTCGTGAAGGGCCGATCTTGTCTCCTCAACTTGATTGACTTCTTTGAATCAGTCTCCAGAGCCATGGACAAGGGTAAGGTGGTCCACACAGCCTATCTAGACCTTGCCAAGGCCTTTGACACCATCCCCCACTCTGGAATCATAGATAAACTTACTAAGTTGGGCATTAATCCTTACATCACCCAATGGGTTGCTAACTGGCTTACTGATAGAACCCACACTGTAAAAGTAGCCGACTCCAAATCCAGCTCCAGGCAAGTGACAAGTGAAGTACCTCAGGATTCAGTCCTGGGACCGCTCTTGTTTGGCATCTACTTCTCTGAAGTACAGGCCAACACTAAGGGACTCTGGATAACAAAGTTTGCAGATGACTGCAAACTGGGAGCCATTATTGAATCCCCAAATGATGTGGATACTCTATAAAAGGGCCTTACAGAAACAGATGGTTGGTGCCAGAGCTGTGAGCTCAAGCTCAATGCCAAGAAATGTATAGTTATCCCCTTTGGGAAAATACATATACCTGTGAATTACCACATAGGGGGCAGTACACTAAACACTGAAAGTGTGATAAGAGACTTAGGGACACAGGTGGACAGTGGTCTCACCTTCGATAACCACATCGCCACAACAGTCAGGAAATCCTTCTATGTGGCACACCTCATCACAAAGGGCTTTTCATCCAGAAAAAAGGAGGTCATTGTCCCACTGTACTCATCCCTCATTAGACCCATTATAGAATACAATGCCGCATTTGGTATGTACCTCTCAAGACATCTGCAACAACTGGAAAGACCACAGAAATACCTCACTAAAAGAATCACAGGCCTAAAGCAGATGCCCTATGCTGATTGCCTTAAAAAACACCAGCTATACTCTGTCGCATATCCTCTACTCAGAGGCGATCTTTGCTTAACATACAAGGCCATGTCAAACCTAGAGCTGTTGGACATGCTACACATAAAGAAATCCCAATCCCTCAGAGCCACACGCTCCAGGGATCTAAACCTTGTAATCACAATAAACAAAACATGCTGGAGGGATAGGTTCATGACCCAGAGACTCCCCAGACTCTGGAATAGACTGCCCATACATGTCAAGCAGAGTGCCTCTTTGGTCCTCTTCAAAAGGAACCTTGATGATTGGATGGGAGAAAGGAAATTCACCCCGGGGATCACGTCAGTCACCCTGCTAGACAGGGGTCCAGGGAAGTAAATAGTGTGGGAAGAAATAGCCAGGGAATTGTTATGGCTAGGCTTGTATAGGCCCTAGGGCTGATAGCCTAGTACCAACCTATGAACCTATGAAACTATGGTGGACCTCTGCAATAAACAGGCTATTCTACAGACATAGGACAGTGTTCCAGACACACAGCAAATCCCACAAAGGGCAGACATCCATGACCACTATTAGTATGATACGTAGGTCCCTCATGACATCATCCAAGGCTAACATAAGCAGGAGAATATGCAAGGATTCAAAAGATAACCACAAAGCCTTCTTTGGCTATGTCAAGGATCTACATGGTGACACACAGATTTGCACTGTGCCAGTGAAATATAGCAAAAATATGCTGACACTACTGATATCGCCAACATCCTTGCAGATACATTCAGTGCATACTTCACCCCCTAGAGAGCCCACAACACTACCCAAAAGGTATAGTATCCCAACCATCAGAGACACACAGGTGGAAATGGCCCTCTCTAACAGCAGAACACAGCATCAATGGAGGCAGATGTTGACCCAGACTGCATCTTGCAAACTATACAAGACAACCTGCCCCCCACCTAATTAAGCATTCCTACCTCAGCCTCTCCACAGGCTATATGCCCATACAATGGCATGTGGTAATGGTTATTCCACTCCATCACAGAGAAATCACAACTGACCATGGTAACTACCACCCCATAAGCCTGACTAGCCTAGTCTGCAATGGTATGGTTCGCATACTCATGGTTTATAGGTTCATAGGTAGGTACTAGGCTATCTGCCCGAGGGCATTTATAAGCCTAGCCAGAGTGTGTCAGCCCAATTGATTAATGATCCTCTGTCAAGCAGAGCCAATAAAGTGATCCCAGGGGTGTATTTTCTGTTACCCGTCCACTTGTCAAGGTTTCTTTTGAAGAGTGTTAGTGAGGGGGCTCTGCCTGATGTAATTTGGAATTTTGTTCCAAAGCATGGGGAGTCTCTGTGACAGGAATCTATCCCTCCAGCATGTTCTATTTATTGTTGTGGTGAGGTTTAGCTCACTAGAGCACATGGCTCACAGTGACTTGGATTTCTTTAGGTGGAGCATGTCCATCAATTCTGAGTTGCACGAGGCTTTGTAAGTCAGGCAGAGATTATCTTTGAGTAAGCGATATGCCACTGAGTACAGCTGGAGTTTTTTCAGTCAGGCTGCATAGGACATATGTTTGAGACCAGTAATCCTCTTGGTGAGGTACTTTTGTGGTCTTTCCAGCTGTTGAAAGTGTCTTGTGAGGTACATCCCAAATGGGGCATTGTATTCTATGATGGGTCTAATGAGTGATGAGTAGAGGGGCACTATAAACTCTTTATTTCTAGATGCAAACCCTTTATTATTTATTAATTAGATGGGCCACATAGAAGGATTTCCTAACTACTTTGGCAATATGATTGTCAAAGGAGAGATTACTATCTACCTAGGTCCGCAGATCTCTTATTACCTCTTCTGTATTAAGGGGGCTGCCACCTTATGTGGTAATTTGTGGGTGTTTTATTTTTCCCAAATGGAATGACTATGCATTTTTTGGCATTTAGCTTGAGGCCAGGACTTTGGCACCAGGTGTCCGTCTCAGTAAGGCTCTTTTGGAGAATGTGCATGTTAGCCAGAGAGTCAATTATGGCTCCCAGTTTGCAGTCATCGGTAAACTTGGTTAGCCATGGTCCTCCTGTGTTTGCCTGTACTTTTGAGAAGTATATGCCGAACAGTAGGGGTCCCAGGACCAAGCCTTGCTGGACACCACTTGTGACTGGTTTAGAATAGGACCTGGAGCCTGCTATTCTTACCATGTGAGTTCTGTCTGTAAGGCAGTTGGCAACCCATCTCGTGATGTAGGGGTTTATGTTCAGGCTGGTGAGTTTTTCTGTAATACCTGAGTGGGGAATGGTGTCGAAAGCCTTGGAGAGGTCAAGGTAGGCTGTGTGAACCACCTTTCCCTCATCTATGGCCTTGGTGACTGTCTTGAAGACGTCAACCAGGTTTAGTAGGCATGATCTGCCCTTAACAAAGCCAAACTGGGTTGGTCAAGTGATTGGAGGTTCCCAATGTCTTTGTTAATGAGTTCCATGATGATGCGCTCCATAACCTTGCAGACCAGGCTAGTCAGGCTTATGGGGCAATAGTTACCAAGGTCAGTTGTGGCACCTCCTTTGTGGAGAGGAATAACCATTGCTGTGTGCCATTCTATGGGCACGTAACCTGTGGAGAGGCTGAGGTTGAACAGTGTGTTTAGGTGGGGGGTTAGTTCATTCTGTAGTTAATGCAAGACGCAGCCTGGGACACCATCTGGTCCCATTGACTCTGTGTTTTTGGCTTTTGAAAGGGCTGTTTTCACCTGTCCGTCTGTGATTTTTGAGACAATACACTTTTCCGGTATTGTTGTGGGCCCTTTTGGAGGTGAGAGGGAGGTGAAGTTTGCACTGAATCTATCTGCCAGGATGTTGGCAATATCAGTAGGTTCAGTATATTTTGTGCTATTTTGCACTAGTTCAGTGCATATCTGTGAGTTGCCACTTAGATTCTTAACATAGCTAAAGAAGGCTTTGTGGTTATTTTTTGAATCCATGGCTATTTTTCTTTCGAAGTTAGCTTTGGATGATTTCATGAGGGACCTCAGTTTCTTACTGATATTGATCAGGAATGTCTTTCCTTCTTGGGATTTGCTTTTTTTCTGAACTAGTTTCCTCATTCTATTGAATAGCCTGTTTATTGAAGGGGTCCACCAAACTGGTGTCCTTCTCTTAGAGGAGTGAGTCTTGGTTTTGCTAGGGATGGCATGATCCATGCATCCTTGTAGGTGCTCATAGAGTGCATTTGTAAAGCTTTCTGCATCTTGGGCAGCGTTATCCTTTAGCGTGGGGGCTGTGAAACTTAACACCTCTGTCTTAAGTAAGGTGAAGTTTGCTTTAGAAAAGTTTTTTTACTGTGGTTTCCTTAATTGGGGGGGGGTGTGGACATCCAGAGTGATTAATTTATGGTCTGATCTAACCAGAGATGGGTTAACCTCTGGTGTGGAACACCTGTTGCCCATGTTGGTTATGACCAGGTTCAATATCTTTTCACCTCTGGTAGGGAAGTTTACCAGCTGATCCAGGGCATTTGAGTTGATGAATTCCAGGAAGCGCTGGGCCTGGTAATTTGTACTTGAGTAGTTTCCCGATTGAATGGTAGGGTACTTGAAATCGCCCAATGTCAGGGTGTTTGGTAGGACCTTCATGTTTTCCAGTGTCTCCAGAAAGGTGGAGTGGTGGTCCTGGGTCATGGAGGTTGATCTGTAGCAGGCCACAATTTGCATTGCAGATTTGTCTGATGTTAGTTGCACATGGATGAGCTCACAGGTATCATGCTGCACCACTAACCTGGAGGTGTAGGTATCCATGATGAATATGGATACACCCCCTTCTTTTGTGTTTTGGTCCTTGTTCTATGGCTGAAACGTGTGGTATGAGTTGTAGCCCGGTAGTGCTGGGGCGCTCTCTGGAGCCTTGAACTAAGTTTCCATAACTGCACAGATGTTGACGTTCTCCATACTGAGGAGTGCTTAGAGCGCGTGCATTTTGAGATTTAAACTCCTGGCATTGAGTAACATAACCCTCAGTTTTTTGTTAATTGCGCTGTTTATGGAGGTGGGTTTGACTTTTGAGCCTTGCCTAAAAAAGGCACTATGGGGGCAGCAAGATCCTTGGCCAGTATTCGAAAGCCTAGGTGAAACAGGCGCAAGCCATCTCTAGAGAAGCAATGCGCCTTGTCGAGCATGTCGTTCCAGGCTGGCAGACACTGGATCCCCTTTGAATGACACCAGAAGCTTAGCCAGTTGTTGAAATTGATATTTTTTTCTTTATACTGAGTATCAGTCTTGGTGAGGGCAGGATGCTACTCAAGGTTAGGGTCATACCAGCCTGGGCTACATGATCAGAGAGCTCTTCCATGTCTCTTTTCATGTAGTCCAGGGAGGTACAGCTCAGGTCATTCACACCAACATGAACAATGACAGAGTCATATTTGTACTTGTTCTAGAGTGACCTGAGTGCTTGTGTTATGTGGCGGATTCTGGCTCCTGACAGGCAGCTAACAGTAACCTTCTCCTTGTCCAGCCTAGTGAGTGGGACGTCAGTGTGCCTGACTATACAGCCACCTATTACTAGTGTGTTAGATATGTTATTTCGCCTTAAGGGCTGTGATTGTGCAGCACAGTGATTTTGTGTTTTATGTGTTATCTGGTTTGTGACGGGAAGTGCAGGTTGTTTGGGTGTCTGCTTTGGAGGTCTCTGATGCTTTTGCAAGTTTTATTTAGAGCCCTCGAGTATGATTTTGTGTATTTATGTGTATTTTTTGCCAGTTCTGTTTTAGTAGGTCTGTGTGCGGCTGGAGTTGTGGTGCAAGTGTTAACCTTCTCCTCTTGACTGTCTGTTCCAGACTAGGGTGGAGACAGCTTAGCTTCCAGTTTGGATGTATAATTGCATCTCTCGCATGTTAGTGTTTTGTGGTAGGAGGAGAGGGTTGTCTTTGTACATAAGGCAGTTGTAACATTGCCTCAGGATACACAGATTCACCAGCTGGACTGGAGAGTGCACCTGAAGTTGCCCTTTGGTCATGCCTCAATAGTAGGGTGAGCTGCTTAGTCGCTTGGTTGGTGAGAGGTGAATAAAGAGTCTTGACCTGCTGGGCAATCAGTGTCAGGGTATATTAGTGCTTGCTATTAGGTCTGAGTAAGTGCTGGGCTGTAAGATGCTTTTTGAGTGCTTAGGTTGAGAGTTAGACTAATTTCAATGGAAAAACTGAAGAGGAGACTTAGGTGGAGCCAGGAATAATTTAACTGTAGCTAACCGGCACTGCCCAGTGTGTAAAACCGTGCAAACATGGTTTTTATAGTAGGGAAATGAAAGAAATAGAAATTACCCCAAAATGGCCAATAAACTACTAACTTCTGGTCTGGAACCACTCTTCCAGGGACATATAGGTTGCTCAAAGCTCCCCTCTCTCACAGGTGAACAGAGAAACTTCCTTCTATCCAAGTATGGTATGGACAACTCAGAAACTAGTATCACAGCCCTGAATTCAGCACTAGCCTGAAAACTGGACTATACTAGCTTAGAAATGCGGGAAACAAGGATTTTTTGGGGTTTTTTTTTTGAAAAGATAAGGCAAAATAGTAAAAAATACACTCAAAACAGCTCTAAATGACTACAAATGACCAGAAAAGGCTATTGCACTTTAGTGTGTAGCCTACAACAGTTAAACAAATTATTTAAACAAATAACAACTTTTTAAAAGTGCAGGCAGTCAAATAAGCACAATATGTGAAAAAAACAAGCTTTTAAATCACAATAAACACTGGAAAATTTGCGTTTAGGCGGAAAACAGTTATGTACAGCAAGAAAGTACAGAAAGCTGATACTTAATCACTCCAAAGTCTCTCTCCTAAGCTAGAAGGCTTGTATCAGTTTAAGGCTTTCTAGTGCTACCAGTAGGTTAGTTACAGGAAAGAAGTAGTTAATGTTAGAAAAATGTGTATTTGAATATATGAGAAATGCTAGTTTAAAAGCAAATTAGTATATAATGCATTTTATTCTATTAATCATATAACAGAAAGGATTCATTCATGTGTAAATGTAAGTAGTTTTGAAACTGCAGTGTGGCTTGAAGCAAGCTGACCTTCAACCCTGGCAGATGCTAGCTTAGCAAGTTTTAATGTTTATGCTTTTCACAAGTGATTACCTGCTGGGTCAGGAAATTAGATATGTGAAATAATGAAATCTTCTGCTCTTTCCTGTTGGGATGATTTGGCCTTGTATATGTGTTACTGAGATAGCATGCAGCTGGTGGGAAAGTGTAACAGTGAACAAAGATGTGTAGTAAAAGACTGATCTGCTATTGTATTCGAACTGATATGAAACCTTGAAGAAGTAACTTTACAGAAAGACATCATGTCTGACCAGGTGGATAGCAAGGCCGTATTGTTACCAGAGGAAAACTTTTTTAAAATATACAGCATCAGCAGTTTTTATGAATAGAGGACTGTAAGCTAAAGTGATGTAGATGCCCTGTAACATACCATGTCAGTAAGGCGGGCACAGCTTGAATGTTAAACCTATATAAACTTGTGTGCTTCCTGTTTCATGTTAGACAAAATTCTGTACTTGTACGTTTTTTTGCCTCCTGGTGTACACTAGTAAACTTTTCAATCGGAACCTCCTGTGTATTGAATTCTTAATTTTATTTAACAGTTTGGTCCTTCTTAGCCAGAATTCCCTCGGACAGCTGCAGATCAGAGTCTACCGGTGGTCGAATACTGCGCAGGAGAAGTTACCGAAACGGTTCTTCTTGGGTGAAAAGACCTCCAACTAAATTGTCGTTTAAAGAGGCTGGCCACTTTCTGATCTGTGGTCGAAGAGCGGATCTTGGACGGTTCAATACCGGAGGCTCAGGTAGGAAGAATTTGCCTTTTTTCTGTTTTAGATCAGGGACTAGGTTACAGTATATTGTTGTCAAGATTTGTTATGCAGATCAGGGACAAAAGAAAGTACTGTATATTTGGTCATAGATCAGGGTAACAGAATAAGGTAGGCAGTTATTCTATATAAACTGTAAAAAGGAACTGAGAACTTGATATCACGTGATAAAAAAACAAGGGTTACGTAACATTTTCTTTGCCATGGGAAATCAGTGCACTAAAACATCGTGAGATCAACCCCTAACCAAAGATGCAAAATACATGCAATTACAACATTCCGATAACGTTCGGTATTATACAAAATGGGTTAACAAATATGAATTTGATGGTAAACTAGATAAAACTTCACTAGTTAAACTCCTTAAGCAACTTAAATCTGATGCGGGAGGTCAGGCAAAAAAGCAACGCCAATTAGGCATTCCTCAGGCACACAGGTGGATTGAGGAAGCAAATCGTAGAGAACAGAAGCTTAAAAATTCAAAAACATTATTTTTAGACAAAGAAGATAATAACTTGGTAATAGCAACAGCTCCTCCTCCTCCTCCCTTGCCCCCTCCCTTACCCTTTTCAGGATATGAAGCGAGTGGACAGGCTGGTCCACCCTCGCATTATCCTGAAGTTTCAGCAAGACCACAACCGTTTGTTAGAGATCCTATTGAAACTAGATCCCGAACACGTAAAGTACATAGGGATGCAGAATCATATCAAATAAAGAGAAACCTACAGGATGAGAGTGAGGAAGAAATATGCCCACTTATAGAAGTTCCAAATCCTCAGGAAGGACAGGAAGGGAAAAACCCAACACTCTTAGTATATAGACCATGGACACCGGAGGATATCCGGAAAGCTACTGAGGGAATCCCCCATCTGAAAGTTAATTTTACGAAATTTTTAGAAGATTTACAAGGCATGAGGTTGAGTTACCACTTGAATGGGGAAGAAGTAGAAAAAGTAGTAAGACAAATTATAGGTCCAGATTGGCACATGATTTGTGGCACCTGGAATCCACGTAATGCAGAGCTTAAACCACTCCCACATAGTGATGCAGAATTAGACAACAGAGTGAAAGGTCTAACAGACCGAATCTCTGAGAAATGGAAACCTAGAGCAGACTGGACTTGCATTAATCAATGCATACAACAGGAAAATGAGACAATAGATGGGTACTATGCTAGATTATTAGAATGTTTTAATAATCATAGTGGTATGTTGGTTCCTGAGAACCAAACAAATGATTCCCCGTATGAACAACAATTGAAAAATGCATTTTTGAAAGGTTGCATTGCACCTATTAGTAGCTTCATTACGAAGCATATGATAGACCATCGAACAGGGAGGCTACAAGCCTTACTTGAATATGCTAGACATGCTGAAAGACATTTTAATAGTAAAAAGAAAAAGAAGGAGCAAGTCTTCACTGCTGAAGACAGCGCTGAAGTGTTTGTGTTACAGTCAGGTAAAAAGGGCAAGAAGAATGCCCAGGGAAACAAACAGTCTGACAAATGATCAGAAGATTTTGAAGAGAGGAAAAAGAGAGGTGAATGCTTCAAGTGCAGGAAAAAGGGACATCTAGCAAGGGATTGTAAGCAAAACAAAAAGGTAATTACAAAAGATAAGGGAGATGAGGACTGACTATATGATAGTGAAGATACAGCATGCGAAAGTCAGAAATCATCAGGAAAAATTAATGAACAAAAAACAAATGTAAATGTGATAGAAGGAATAGAGGAAGTGCAAGTAGATATGGAGGATGAAGAAAGTGAAATTTTGGACTTAGCATTGTTGAGCTTAGAGCTCTACTTCGCAGATACGAAACCGGAAGTTACACTTCTGGTGGAGGGAAGGGAAGTCAAATTCCTGTGTGACTCAGGAGCGTCACGGACTTTGATACACCCCTCCAAGTTACCAGAACATTCCAAATCACCTTATTATATACTAGCAAAAGCCGCAAATGGACAGCTATACAGGGAACCACTTTCCCATGATATAGCAATAACTGACCCTGTTTCAGGTATGACCCAGAGAAGTAAAATTGTTGTTTCTGCAAAGTGTCCAGTAAACCTATTGGGCAGGGAACTTATGCAGATATTTGGCATAGCAGTAGATCCAACTGTACAAGGTATGGAGGCGCAGAGACAAATGGATACCTTTGTAGTGCGATCGGAGAGTGAAACCTTTTTACTGGTAAAGCCAGGACCTAGTCACGACTGGTCCAGGGGCAGTAACCGTGGAACTGATGAACGTAGCCATCAGTAAAGCCCCCTCCCTCGACACTGTTTGACAGCATTTGTTACACTGTACTCTATACTACTGTACTACACCAGGACCTGATAGAGAGTATGAGCAAGAATTGTTCAGAAATTGTGCAACTAGATTAGTATTGCGTACTTTGCATTGAGATACTGAGGGGAACAGTGTAGTTAGCTGTTCATTACCTCAAGAATTCCTTACATTATATAGATCAAATCGATTACCACGTCAGCTTGACAAAGAATAAAAGTGTAAAATGGGCAGACTTAGGAGAAAAAGTAACAAGATGGGAGAAACAGACTGATTTAGAACTGTCAGAACAAGGGATACAGAAACAAAAACTGAATTGGTTGACACAGACACATCCAGCTGTACACTTGCAATCCAGCGAGGACAGCTGATTAGCATTTTTATTAGAAGAAGAAGAAAAGGCCTTATGCGAAATTCCGACAACTCTGGTGAACAGGCAAGTCAGATGTAGGACTTATTCGAACAGCAGGACCAATTACAATTACCCCGAAGTCAGCATTTAGACCACAGAAAAGACAATACCCTTTGAGAAAGGATGCAGAAATAGGAATTAAGCCTATAATAGCAGCATTACTCAAAGAAGGAGTATTGGTAGAATCTCCTGATTCACCATGTAATACACCCCTATTTCCTGTTAAGAAAGCAAATGGGGAATGGCGGATGGTACAAGATTTACAAGCTGTAAATAATGCAGTAATACCTAGAGCACCTACGGTGCCAGACCCACATACAGTGTTAAATGATTTAAAACTGCAACAGAAGTATTTCTCTGTGGTAGATATCAGCAATGCTTTCTTTTCAATACCTATACATCCTGATAGTCAATATTGGTTTGCATTTACATTTCAGCATAAAAGGTATACCTATACTCGACTACCACAGGGATATTGTGAGAGCCCAACAATATTTGCACAAGAAATGGCTAGCAACCTGTCAGGGTTTACCCCACTGGGAGGTAGTCAAATTCTACTTTACGTAGATGACATCTTGCTAGCAGCCCCCACCCAGCAACAATGCAGGGAGGATACTGTAAAATTATTGAAATTTTTAGCAACACAAGGACACAAAGTAAACAAAAGTAAGTTACAACTTTGGAGAAAACAAGTTAGATACCTAGGATATGTAATATCCAATGAAGGTAGAATACTAGACGAAGAAAGAAAAACAGCAATTTTGCAAGCACCCAAACCAGCAACCAAGAAGGAAATGATGTCTTTCTTGGGTACAACTAATTTCTGTTGGAGCTGGATACCAAATTATGCTTTGGAATCTGCTCCACTGACTGACTTGATATATATGACACCAATGGCAGCACAAGATATTTTACAATGGACACCCGAAGCAGAAACGGCTTACTGCAGGTTGAAGCAGTTGATAGCTTCTTCATTAGTTTTAGGACTTCCGAATTATCACAAACGGTTCTTTCAAACCGTAGATTGCAAGCAAGGATATATGACGTCAGTATTGATGCAACAACATGGGGACAAGCAACGCCCCATAGCCTATTATTCATCACAGTTAGACCCAGTGGCGCGATCTTTGCCTCACTGTGTACAAGCAGTAGTTGCAGCTGCAATGGCAGTACAGGCTTCGGCCTCAGTGGTGTTATTCCACCCTCTCACATTGAGATTGCCTCATGCAGTTGCAATAATTTTACTGCAAGAAAAAGTGGCATACCTTTCTCCTGCTAGACATCTTTCATGTATGACTATACTGCTGAGCCAACCTCATATGACAATTGAACGATGTACGACATTAAATCCATCAACATTACTTCCAACTCCTGCGGATGGCACACCACACAGCTGCCTGCAGGAAATTGAACAGTTAGCTTTACCTAGACAGGATCTCACAGATATGCCCTTGGATAATGCCGAGGTGACATATTACGTGGACGGCTCATGCAGAAGGGGTCCTACAGGAAAGAATCTGGTGGGGTATGCAGTAGTTACAGACACTGAAATTTTAGAAGCCCAATCCTTACCACATAACTTATCTGCACAAGCAGCAGAATTGATAGCTTTGACACGGGCATGTACTTTAGCAAAAAACAAGTGTGTAAACATATATACTGATAGTCAGTATGCTTTTTCTACAGTACATGTATTTGTGCAACAATGGAAAAATAGAGGAATGATAACATCTCGTGGAAAACCTATTAATCATGCGCAATTTATTTTGGAATTATTAGAATCTATTCAGTTACCTACCAAAGTAGCTATCTGTAAATGTGTAGCTCATACAAAACAACAGGATAAGATTTCAAAAGGCAATGCACGAGCTGATGCAGCTGAAAGCAAGCAGCCTCAGACTCAGAAACTTTACTTTTGAATGAGGAATTACAACCCTCTGAGATTTTAGATTTAGGCATGTTAAAAACAATGCAGACACTTACTACAAAAGCAGAAAAGCAAAAATGGGAAAAACGAGGTGCAAGTCTTGAAAATGGACTGTACATTTCCAAAGAGAGAAAACCGATATTGCTGTGTAATTTATTTAGATATGCAGCTTTGTTGAGCCATGGGCAGTGCCATGTCTCAACAGGGGGAATGGTACAGTTAGTAAACCGAATATTCCAAACATATGGATACACAAACTGCACAAAAAAAAATTGTGCAGCTTGTCATACTTGTAACAAGCACCATGCACAAGGGGCATTTAAAACCAAGCAAGGAAGTTTTCCTATACCACCATATCTGTTCCATACTATTTGTATGGATTTCATAGAATTGAGTAAGTGTGAAGGGAAGAAATACTGTTTAGTTATCGTAGATATGTTTTCCAAATGGGTAGAAGCTTTTCCAACCAAAAACCCGGATGCAGCAACAGTGGCGAAAGCCCTGATAAAAGAAGTAATCCTTAGATTTGACATTCCGGAAAGGATTGATAGTGACAACGGCACACAATTCGTGAACCAGACAATTCAGCAACTTGGGAGATTTTTTGGTATCTCCTTAAAGAACCATTGGGCTTACCACCCACAGTCAGCAGGACTGGTGGAAAGGTACAATGGTACCCTCAAGAATAAACTTAGGAAGTTAGTTGAGGAGACCCAAAAGCATTGGATACACTGTCTGCCTTTGGCACTGCTGAGTATGAGAACGGTTCCAAATGTGAAGGGTCTGACTCCCTTTGAAATGATTTTTGGGAGAGCATATTATGTGCCTCAGTGGAAAGCTCTCATGCCTGCAGAACAAGAGGCTGACAGTTCTTTAGCTAGTTATATAAGGAAACTGTTAACAAATAAATCTGTTTTGCAGTTTAACTCTTTTTCAGATAAGGAACAGACCAGACCGGTAGAGGCAGTCTTGGCCCCTGGGACGTGGGTGTGGCTGAAAGTGACGAAGAGGAAGAATTGGGTGAGTCTAAAGTGGGAAGGACCGTACCAGGTTCTGTTGGCAATGCCTACTGCAGTCAGAGTGGCTGAGAGGACGTCCTGGGTTCATTTGACACACTGCAAACCGGTAAAGAACTTTCAACTTGACAAAAACTTTGTGACTGATACACAACCAGACCAAGATGGCCAAAAACAAAGCGAATAGAAATTTAGATCAACCCCAGAGATGTTGCATAATCATTTTGTTGAGTATACATTTATTGACTGTAATTGTGACAATTTTCCTCTTGTTGTGGTTTATCCTACACACAACCACACAAGTGAAAGTGGGAAGGCATGACAAAACGTCTATACACTGGCATCCAAATTTTAACACATACCTAGCCATGAAGCGTGTATATACAGAGACTATGAACATTTCAAATTGCTGGGTTTGTACAGCTATACCAACAGCATATGGAGGACTGATAATGTCCGCTGTCCCTTTGGGGATAAATGAGACTTGGGAGAATTTACTCTTCGATACAGGAACTGTGAGATCACAGGACAAAATAGCTTTATTTTTACCTGTCACACAAAAAGAAATTGTATGTTTTTACAAAAATGATACTCTCCAGGTGGGCTGGAGCAATTGTAATATAACCATATCTTATCGGCGTTATATTAAGAATAGTAATGGCAATACTTTTTGCAATACTAATTATGACTCATATTTGAACTCATTGAAAACAACCATGAATGACATTTGCAAGAATCCTGTTTTGTTTAAACAATTGTCAGTTATAGATCAGAAAATGTTTCATGCAGGGCTAATGCGTATTAGTACTAAAGTAGAAAACTGTTATTTTATTTGTGGGGAAAAAGGCATATAAATGGTTACCTGAGAATTGGTACGGCAGTTGTTTTTTGGGTTATTTGGTTCCGGCAATAAGACATATTGCAGAATTACCTTTGGGTAAGATACGAAACGTGAGAGAAGCAGGCCAAAAACCCGAAGGTCCAGTTGAAAAACCTGTGAATCCAGTTGGAAAGATCGAAGCTGGCTGGAAAGATCACAATACCGTGAAAGACAAAAGTAAATCGACTCATATGGACTTGAGTGACAGTGTTATATCTTGGACAGGAATATTCCCAGCCTATGGAGCAGTCAAATCGATCTGGGAGCTGAGGAAGTTGTCGAAACTTCTCGAAGTAATGAGTAATGCAACTTTTTCTGCCCTAGAATTGGTGACTGATGAACTGAATGCAATGAGAACCGTTGTGCTCCAAAATCGAATGGCTCTTGACTTCACCCTAGCGGCGAGAGGTGGTGCGTGCTTATCAAAGAAGAATGCTGTGTGTACATACCAGACAACAGGCATGAAATTAATAATCACCTAGAGATAATTCAGCAAGTATCAGCTATGACTGAACCAGACCCAAACCCACTGATGGACTTTTTCCAGAATCTATTTGGGGGGTGGGGTTCCATCCTAATGAATATTCTGATTGCCATTTGTGTGGGCATACTCCTAATAGGAGCATGTGTTTGCTGTGGAATTCCCTGCATGAAAAGATTAATCAAAGATTTTATTGATGTATCTGTTACTGAAACTTTGTATCAAGATATTGAGATTGAAAAATTGATCTCAGATGACATTTTTTCTGAAGTATAGATTGAATGACTCACCTAGCTGAAAATCCTAAGTGGAAGAAGTTGGGAGATGAAATGACATTATGCATACTTCAAAATAGAATGAAAAGTATTAATAGGGGGGAAAATGTTAGAAAAATGTGTATTTGTATATATGAGAAATGCTAGTTTAAAAGCAAAGTAGTATATAATGCATTTTATTCTATTAATCATATAACAGAAAAGATTAATTCATGTGTAAATGTAAGTAGTTTTGAAACTGCAGTGTGGCTTGAAGCAAGCTGACCTTCAACCCTGGCAGATGCTAGCTTAGCAAGTTTTAATGTTTATGCTTTTCACAAGTGATTATCTTCTGGGTCAGGAAATTAGATATGTGAAATAATGAAATCTTCTGCTCTTTCCTGCTGGGATGATTTGGCCTTGTATATGTGTTACTGAGATAGCATGCAGCTGGTGGGAAAGTGTAACAGTGAACAAAGATGTGTATTAAAAGACTAAATCTGCTATTGTATTTGAACTGTTATGAAACCTTGAAGAAGTAACTTTACAGAAAGACATTATGTCTGACCAGGTGGATAGCAAGGCCGTATTGTTACCAGAGGAAAAGTTTTTAAAAATATACAGCATCAGCAGTTTTTATGAATAGAGGACTGTAAGCTAAAGTGATGAAGATGCCCTGTAACATACCATGTCAGTAAGGTGGGCACAGCTTGAATGTTAAACCTATATAAACTTGTGTGCTTCCTGTTTCATGTTAGACAAAATTCTGTACTTGTATGTTTTTTGCCTCCTGATGTACACTAGTAAACTTTTGAATCTGAACCTCCTGTGTATTGAATTCTTAATTTTATTTAACAGTTAGTTACAAGAAAGATGGGAAACAAGCACAGATGTGGTCTTTTAAACCAGAAAGTTGATATAGATGGGCAAACTGTCCAAATGTTCAATAAACTACAATTTCTGGGCCAAGAACCTCTCCTCTTGTGGTAGACAGGCTACCTAGTGCTTACCACTCCCACTGATAAAATAGAAGGCTTTCCTCCAACACAGAAAGGCTTGGGGGGCTCAGAAGCTTACAAAGAGTCCTGGAATACAGCAAATCTGTACCTGGACTAGACTAGTTACATGAAAGGTGGGGAACAAGTACAAACGTAGGCTTTTAAGCCAGCAAGTTGAAAGAGATGGAAAACTGCCCAAATGACCAAATAAACTACAATTTCTGGGCCAAAACTCACTCTTCCCGTGGAGGATAGGCTACCTAGTGCTTACCACTCCCATTGATAAGCTAGAAAGCTTTTCCCCAACACAGAAAGGCTTGGGGGCTCAGAAGTTTACTAACAATCCTGGATACAGCAACTCTGTAACCGGACTAGGCTAGTTATAGGAAAGGCGGGAAACAGGCACAAGTGCGGCTTTCAAACCAGAAAGTTGAAAGAGATGGAAAAAAACTGCTCAAACAGCCAATAGTTACAATTTCTGGGCCAGGGACCATTCCTCTTGTGGTAGATAGGCTACCTGATGCTTACCACTCCCACTGATAAGCTAGAAGGCTTCCCTCCAACACGGAAAGGCTTGGGGGGCTCAGAAACTTACAAAGAGTCCTGGATACAGCAAATCTGTACCTGGACTAGACTAGTAACAGGAAAGGAATGAAACAAGTGCAAACACAGGCTTTTAAATCAGAAGGTTGAAAGAGATGGAAAAGCTTCACAAACGGCCAATAAACTATAATTTTTGAGCCAGAAACCACTCCTCCTGTGGTAGATAGGTTACCTAGTGCTTACCACTCCCACTGATAAGCTAGAAGGCTTCTTTCCAATACAGAAGGGCTTGGGGGGGCTCAGAAGCTTACCAACAGTCCTGGATACAGCAAATCTGTACCTGGATTACACTAGTTATAGGAAAGTCGGGGACCAAATGCAAAACAGGCTTTTAACCAGAAAGTAGAAAGAGATGGAAAGACTGCCCAAACGGCCAATGAACTACAATTACAGGGCCAAAACCCACTCTTCCCATGGTAGATAGGCTACCTAGTGCTTACTACTCCCACTAATAAGCTAGAAGGCTTCCGTCCAACACAGAAAGGCTCGGGGGGGGGGGCTCAGAAGCTTGCCAACAGTCCTGGATACAGCAAGTCTGTATCTGGACTTGACTAGTTACAGGAAAGGTAGGAAATAGGCTTAGAATTATTTTTTTGTTACAGAAAAGCAGCTAAAACAGCAGTAAATACAATTCAAATTGTAGTGCAGGCCAGCATACCCGAGCGTGTAGCAACACTACGGCAAATACAGTTCAAATAAATGCAATTAAATTAACAAATGACTAAAAAACAAGTGCAGAAGGCAGTAAATTAGAAGGCTGCAAACAAGCAGTAATAAGTACAGAGTAAGAGCGACTGAACAGATAGTAGCATGCAGAAGAGCAACTAAGACAGTTACAGTAAGAGCAGATGAATAAGATATATATATATATATATATATGGATCTATCTTAGTACATCGACATTTCACAATACCGAAAACACCAAAACATCGAAAGTCATTTAACCGACACCAGAAGATCGACAGTTCACAAATACACCCGACACAACATACCAACAAACAAAACACATCCCCTATCCAACACTCACACACACAACACAAGCACACTAAAATCCTTACAAACAAACACTAACCCATACATACACAACTATCCACAACCCTGACCCACAACATCGCACACACTTACCTTACTCGCACACTCACTCAACCCGCGCGCCTAACCCTAACTCACTTATCCCACCCCTACAAAACACCAACATCGCACACTTACCTTACTCACTCACACACCACAACACCCCGCTACTAACCTAAAACTCACTTATCCCACCCCCCCCTTAACTAACACCAGCTAGCACACACCTTACTTACTAGCACCCTATCGTCGTCACTACCGCAGACTTACATATCCTTTCCCCATCGCAGCTTCTCAGGCGTCGGTGTCTTCCTCCGTCGGTCTTCTGCCTTGTCGATCTTCTGGCCGGTAGCGTGACTTTCGATATTATGGTGTCGGTGAATTTTCCGTATTGTGAAATGTCGATGTACTAAGATAGACCCATATATATATATATATATATATATATATATATATATATATATATAGCAGATGAATAATATATATATATATATATATATATATATATTTTTTTTTAAGGGAAGGAACCGAGCAGGATTAAGAGGCTACAGGGGTTGTCCTTCCCAAATGCTATCGTTGTACATGGTAGGAGTGCCTGAAATCAGAATATGATCTCACTGCACTCAGTTGAGTGAGCAAATGAGATGGACCCAAAAGGAGTATCCAAATACAAATCTACAAGAGAGGCGGGCAATCTCAAAGCCACCAACATTAATACCAAAACAAGAACAGGGAGGGTGGGTGAGGAACTAACTGTAGAGAGACAGCCACAACTTCAGCTAAGTTAATATTCAGTGAAAAACACAAATAAATAAATTAAATACAATACTATATGCAAAAGAGCAGATAAAAGTGTACTTAAATTCACTTATACGTCCAGCTGATTTCAGGTATATTTTAGCCGGCCAAAGCTCTGATTTTAAGCAGAGATTACTCAAAATGTACCACTTATATAAGGCAAGACATTAACAATGGCACTCATTAACAATGACATTGGTAATCTTCAAACATGTGACCAAACCCAGGTCAGCTTGACTGAGTGCAGTTCATGCCTACTGTACCTGTTTGACGTCTTACATACAGTCACCAAGACATTAGATGACAGGGGAGGTGGTTTACACATACTACCTGGACCTCACTAAGGCTTTTGACACCATGCCCCACTCAGGTATTATTGATGAACAAACCAGCCTGTACATTCACCCATACATCACAGGTTGGGTTGCCAATGGGCTTACACACAGAACCCACATGGTATGGCTAGCGGTCTCCAGGTCCAACTCTTGAACAGTCATGACTGGTATCCCACAAGACTCAGTCCTGGGAGCCCTACTGTTTGGCATATACATCTCAGATGTACAGGCAAACACAGGTGGACTATGGCAGACCATGTTTGGCAGTGACTGCAAACTGGGAGCCATGATTGATAGTCCAGCTGACATGGACATCCCTCAGGGGGCCTCACAGAGAACATCACAGGGTGCCAATGACATGGCCTTCAGCCAAGTGCCACTAACTGCATGGTCATTCCATTGTGGAATTAGCACCCACATATTAACACATGAGCAGCAGCCACTTTAATACAGATGAGGTAATGGGGTATCTGGGGACTAAGGTAGATAGTGATCTCCCCTGTGATAATCATATCTCTACAGTAGTTAGGACATCCTTCTATGTAGGTCATCTGACTACTAAAGGATTCCCATCTAGACATACTGGGGTTATAGTGCCCCTTTACTCATCCCTCATAAGTCCCATCATAGGGTATAATAACCCATGTGGGATGTACCTCAGAGGACACATCCAACAGCTGGGGGGTTCACAAATGTACCTCACCAAGGGGATACTGGCTTCCAACATATGGCCCATGCAGCTGGACTGAATAAACTCCTGCTTTACTCAGTGGCATCTTGTTTACCCAGAGATGATCTCCACTGACCAATACAGCCATGTCGAACTCAGGCTTGATGGATATGCTCTACCTATTGGGAATCCATGTCACAGTGAGCCACACACTGTAGTGAGCTGATCTTGCCACAACAATAACCAGGAGATGCTGGAGGGACAGCTTCATGTCACAGACACTCCTCATACATTGGAACAACATCCCTAACTACATTATACAGAGCCCCTAACTAACACTCTGCAAGAGAAACTTTGAAGGGTGGATGGGGAACAGCAGATGCACCCCAGGGATCATGCCTTTGGCTCTGCACTACAGTGGGACAGTTAATAAATCAATGGGGTGGCAAAAGCTGACACATTTTGGCTGGCCTTATGAATGGCCTCTGGAAATTGGCCAAGTACCTACCTATGAATCTATGCATACAGTATCTGCATATGCTGATAGCTTAATTTACTGTTCAGGTGTTGACTTACCTTGTGCCAATGGCTGTTGTGTGCAATAGTTGAGGGCTGCCTATGCTGGATGCACACAGTAGACTGCCTATACATGACATTTACAGGTAGTCTTGTGTGTGTGCCATCCATTTTTACTGTGTGTGCAGGTGGAGAAAGGTGTCAGTTCCTAGGTGCCTACACTGTCAGTGTGTGTGCTATACGTTCCCTCCTTGCCAAAGCATGGGCATACTGGGCACACCTCCATCTGCCTATTGGGGCTGGATCAGGGTATTCATGGTCTGAGTACCTCTCTGTGCCTGTGGGGCCCTTGGCAATGGTGGTGGGCTGTGAGGGTCTTCACCATTCTGTCCCTGCTACAGCTGTTTCCGCAGGACCATATTGTGTAGCATGGCACACACTATGAAGATGTGGGCACACGTGCCTGGAAAGTACTGCAAGGCTCCACCAGATATGTCCAAGCAACGGAACCATGATTTCAGCATCCCAAACACACACTCTATGATGATTCTAGTTTGTGCGTGTGCCTCATTATGGCATTCCTGCATGGCTGTGTGTGCATTTCTGATGTTAGTCATCATGCACGGTTCCAGTGCATAGCCAGCATCCCCCAACAGGTAGCCATATGGGATGTCCCCCCTGGCAAATAACTGATACAGCTGTAAGGCATGCCAGATGTGGGAGTTGTGATAGCTTCCAGGGCTGCCAGCACACACATCCATGATAATGCCCTGGGCATTGCACATGACCTGGCAGTTGATGTAGGGGTATACCTTGTGGTTTATGTAGTGCCTTCCCTGCTCACCGGGTGGTGACATGATGTGTTTGTGCGTGCAGTCTATTGCACCCAGTACTTATGGGTATTCTGCCACACAGTGGAAGATATGCATATTGCTGGCCAACTCCTCCTGCGTTCGGGGGAAGTATATGTGCTCATTGGCATGTGGTAACATGGCATCCAGGAACTGGTGTAGTACCCTGGATGCTGATGCCTGTGAGATACCCATGATATCCCCAGTTGGTCTTTGAAAGGTACCTGTAGCTAGTATTCTCAGGCTTACACATACCTTCATATCCACTGGGATGGGTTCCCCTCTGTTTGTTCTGGCTTTGAGACATGGCCGGCACAGCTCCACAAGTTGCTGTAGGGTGTCCCTGTCCACCCTGTAATGCTCTATTATCTCCAGATCATGTAGCTCCTGGAAGGTTAGCCTGGGTCTGAACACTCTCCTCCTCCTCTGGTGCCTGTGGTGGTCATGTGCATCATCCTCCACACCACCTTCAGTCTCCAACACATGCTGGTGGATCAAAGCTATGGCAGCCCCTAACATGTACATAATAAAAGTTTCCTGTCTGTATACACCACTGGTGCAGAGTGTATGGGAATACAAAAATGTGTGTGAGATGCTTTCACACTTTATAGTATTGTGCTATGGATGCTGCTGATGTAAGTGGGTGTGTAAGAACTATTCCAGCTGTTGCGTGTCTTAATTATGCTTTTTGCAATGAGTATTGCAAGTGTAGGGCCTTTACTGTGGAGATCTACTTGCCTGCCTTGATTAATCTGTTGCCCTTTAATTCACTTTTAGACCTGGATCCCCTCCCATTATCAGGCATGCATCCACCTGCTGTCTTTCTTGTTCTGTACTTTCCCTACCCAGTCATGGCGAAATGTGCCTTGTAGCTGATATACTGCATATCGCCTTTGTTCTGCTTAGACACTTTGCTGTTTTCTTTGCAGTACAGCCCCTCCCCTTCCCTGTTCTGCAGGTAGCTGTTTGCAGCCTTGTTAGCTGCTGTCAATGGCCCACTGTAGGCTCCTTGGTGTTAATTAGTCATTTGTGCTCCAATTTCACTGCTGCAGCATTTCCTTATTTCTTTCCTATATCCTTCCTGTTTTGGCTGCAGTGCGCGACACACATACCTGTTTACCGGGTTTATGTGTGTTTTCATCTCCGTTCACATGCATACTCAGTTACCCTGTGTACTCTCAGCTAAGTATAACTATGGGAGATTCGACACACCCCTATCCTGCAGCTTTGCCTAGCTGGGGGCAGACCAGTTTAGCAATGCTCCAATGTGCTTAAAGCAATGGCGACACACCCCTCTCTTGATGTCATATTTATCTCAAGGGCTCACCTTGGTGTTATAATGCTACGCTGTGAGGTGCATCCTTACACCAGCAGGGAGTCTGCGATTCACTATTATTCCTCTCATTTGCATGGCATTGCCTACTATTTCCTAGCTACTGCGCATAACACTGTTACTGCCCCTTAGCAACCCTTGTGCCATGAGTATGGTGTGGCATGCCTGCCATTGACTATTATGGGGAAATCATGAAATGTGTTTCATTGCGGTTTTATTCTATATTTTTATATATTCCTTGCAATCCGCTTTGCGCACTGCTGCCCTGCACATTCACATTGCGATAGTGTGACTGTATATATTAAATGTTAATTTTATATTTTGTACATGTTTTTTTATGCCAATGGCTATATATTTAGCCATTGGCATATATTAACATTATAATACATGTGCTTGGTCGGCTGTCATGGCTCCGATTTTATGTTTGCAAAAATTTAAACCATTTTCTACGGTTTACATTTCTGCATGCTTACACTACGCCTGCACCACTTCCTGAATCGCTGCATACTTTCATTTCATGCTACACTGCTGCACATGGGGTAATTAGCATACATGGCTCAGGAGTTGTGGGAGGCATAGCGTATGCAGGTAGTGCACGTGGAATCAACTCCTACCTGAATCGCTCGGTGGCCATATTTGGTGTTAGAACGCCAACACTACGCCTGCACCTGGCGCAAGCTTCATGAATCCTGGGGATTATTTATTAATCGGAAAGTGCTTACCCTATTTTTTGATTTTATATGTTTTAATGAAAGTTTTTCATTAAAACTATTGAATTTTATGATCTTGTCTGTGGTAGTTGTTTTTTGTTTTACTTATTTCGTTTGTACTCCTCTAAGAAGGAATCAATCCTTTGGTAACAAAGTTTTACTTCATGAATTGAAACATGAGAATATGTATTTTCATCATTCAAAATGTCAAGAATTTCTTTACTATATTGAATAGAGTCATAAATAACAATCCCACCTCCCTTGTCCGGTTTCATTATTTGAATAGTACTGTCATTTTTAAGATGACGATATAAATCCCTTTCTTTTTTATTGAGATTATTAAAAGAAGACCAAGACCTCTCTCTTACACCTCACCTGTAGATTATATAATTCATCAAAAATAGCTTTTTCAAGTACATTCTACGTATGGTGAAGGGGTGGATTAAATACACTTCTCTTTCTAATCCCTCCTTCTGTACCTCCTATTTTTTCTTTCTCATTATATAGTACTGCTAAATTTAACTTTCTAATAAATAGTTGATCTCTATTAGGCTTTCCACTAGGCTGAAATTCTTAGTTGATACAAATTTCAACCCTTTTTGAAAAAGAGAAAAATATTCATTAGTAATATCTATACCAGAATAATAATAAATGCTGAACCCATTACAACTGTAAACAACTTTGTTACTACTTCCTAATGATAGTTCCTTTTCATTCTGACTATCCGTCCATTGGTGTGTGAATAATTGTATGTTCTCTACCCTGAATTGTAATGATTCTGATTCTCCCTTTTCTTGTGATTCATTTTGTATCTTGGAAAATCTCTAATGGTGCATTAAGCAAAACAGAGATCTCCCTTTAAAAGTCTGTAAGACATGGAATAGAGTTTTAAGCCTTTGATGGTACCCTCTAGACTTAAGGCTTGTGATCTTTTTGGTTAGGAACCTTTGATGTGTTTAGTGAAATAAATCCCAAAGTGGGAGTTGTACTTTCTAAATGGCTGGATCAATGCTGAGTATAAAGGAGCTCTTTAGAACTTGATATCCTTTTGGCAATTTAGCTGGTCTAAATAAAATGATTTCCTTACAAACATTGTTACATAATAGTCAAAAGAAAGAAAGATGTCAACCCAAGTACCTATGTGTGTGATTACATTTTTATTATATAATGGTGCATTGTCTCTGCAGTATGATGAGGGAAATATTTGTCTCCCAAAAGTGATGATACTATACTTTTGAGCATTTAGTTTGAGCCCAGTTTTGGTACCCCAAGACTTTACTAGGGAGAGTTCATTCTGGAGGGGCTGGCTGTCATAAGGTCCCTTAACAACAACCTCCAGTTTATATTACTCTGCAGACTTTGTGAACCAGAGGTCTTGTCACTCTGCCTGGAGATCTGAGAAGTAAATGCCAAAAAGGAGAAGTCCCAGCACTAAGCCCTGAGGCACAATGCTGGTCACTTTCATACTTTCTGATGACATATAGCTTCTGTCTTTCATCACGTTTCTAACAATCTTACCACATACAAGTTGATTTTTAAACCGTTTAGTCTTTGTATAATGTCTTTATGGTGTTGGTGGCCTTTGCCAGGTCAACATTCCCTGCATACACTTCACGGCCACCATCTACAGCCTCTGTAACCCATTCAAAGAAGTCTACCAAGTTAAATGGACAGGATCTACCCATCACAAAGCCAAATGTTGGGTGTCAAGATTAATAAGGTGTGTGATATTGCAGTTTATGAGGTCAGTTTTAACACATTCTATGGCTTTGCAATGAGGTCTGTAAGGCTGATAGGCCTGGAATTACCCAAGTCGATTGTAAGCCACCATTACAGAGGGCATCACAACTGCAGTGTGCCACTCATTGAGGACAAACCAGTAGCTAAACTTAGGTAAAGCAGTTTAAGGTGAGCATCTGCAAGGACATGGTTAACACAAGCAGCCAGGTATATTATCAGGCCCATTGGAGAAAGTATTTTTGATCTTGGTAAGTCCTTCCAGTAAATGATCTTTAGAAATAATTGGGGTAGGGGATACAAATATTTCAGGGCTTTAAACAGAAGTCTGTGGGGGAAAATTGGCACTAAATTTATTTGCAATGATATTGGCAAGGTCTAGTGGGTTAGAATACAGTAGGAGGAGTCATTATGCATAAGTTCAGAGCAATGCAAAGTATTGTTTTTTTTTAGTTTTCTAACGTAGCCAAATAAAGATTTACAATTATTTTTGGCCTCTGAAGCCAGCCTAAGTAAATGGGCTACTTTAAGGGACCTGATAGAGTTCTTCATTTTTTTGTAATGCTTATGATATTATCCTTGAAAAAGAAGGGGTTTGGATCTACTAAATAATTTAAGGAATTTATTTTGGTGTATAGTTTATGTCAGTGGATCAACATGGTGGTTTGTTGTTGAATTTCCAAAGCTACTTCATTCTGGTGCTGACATTTAGCTCTATGCATGTTTCTTACTGGGTGAAGGATGCTTCAGTAAAGCTTGTTCTGCACACAAACATACACACACACACACACACACACACACACACACACACACACACACACACACACACACACACACACACACACACACACACACACACACACACACACACACACACACACACACAAACACGTACATTTGTCAAGGTGATACAATAACTGCAGTGAAGCAATTTCTGCCACACCACGGGTGAATGCAGTCACATGATCTAGACAGCAATATAGGCAGCAAGATACATCTTTGGAAAAAGAAAATTTCACAGATTTATTGTAAAATGTATATGCTAACTGTGTGATCACCATACCTCAGAGTATGGTGAATTACTTCTGGGTACTGCATTCCTGGATTTATTGTCTGTTCAACAGTATTGCACTTCTGTTTGCTGTTCCTAGGGCTGCACTATCACAGAAATAACAAGCCATTTGGGTCTCATGGCACTACCCACCCTAAGGACATATCCTTGCCCTCTGAGAGGGCTAATCTAGTCTAGCCCGGAGTGAATTTGTGGGTACCCATCCAATCATCTAGGTAGCATTTGAAGGATGATAGAGTATCACAATGCTTTATCTGCATGGGCAGTCTGCTCAAAATGTGGGGGAGATGCTCTGTAATAAACCTCTCTTTCCATCATGTCTTATTTAGTCATTGGTAATGTTTAGATCCTTGGCTCTGCTATCTGTGGAACCACTTGACTTGTGGAGACAAGAAATCCAGGACAACTGAGTTCGTAATGACACGAAAGGCAAGGTATAGATCTCCCCTCAACAGTATATAAGACACTGAGTAAAGGGACAGTGTTTCCAGTCACTGTTGGTAGGTTAGAATCTTTAAACCAGTGACAGTCTCAGTTATGAACCTCTGTGGTCTTTCTAGTTGTTTGATATGTCTAATAAGATACATTCTAAAGGGGGTATTTACTCAATTCTTGGCCTAATCAATGCTAAAATATAAGAGGACTAGTGATCTTTTGGAGCTGGGTAATAGTCCTTTGGCAGTTAGCTACACTAAGTAAAAGGATTTCCTGACTACTGCTGTCACATGATGAGCAAACAAGAAGGAATGAACAGCCCATGTTCCAAGGTCCCAACAGCATTTTCCTTTTTAAGTGGGGTATCGTCTATGCTGTATGCTGAGGGGAGGGGTTGTCTCCCAAAAGTGACAATAATACTTTACATTTAGTTTCAGCCCATTCCAGCCCTAGTAGTTTATGCAACAGCCCTTGTGTCTGTAAAATAATCTCACCAAATGGCAGCACAGCACCAGTTTGTTAACACCAGTGATGTAATAGGCCCATCTTAACTGCATTCCTAAACTGGTAGTTTCAGAACCCAACTTTTCCCACAAGATACCTTTACCTAAGATGGTATACAAGGCAAACTTTCATGTATTTTGTAATATGCTGAAAGTGTTTTTATCATTACTCATTTTATTATGTAACACAAAACATTGTACAAAATCATATTTCCATAATATGCTCACCCCTATTGCACAGTCATGTGTACAAATTATAATAATCTATAATGATGTACATCCGCCCTGACATACCTCACAGATAAATCAGGAAAAACCTTCCATTTCACCCCTTTGACATCAAATCATAACACGTCCCATGACTACCTTTCTACTTTTAGTCCAAACACTAATTGCCCATCCCAGCATATCAGTAAAATAATGCTTATGTCTCAGCATTAAAAACATCGTGCACAGTATCACTACCACACAAAGCTCTACCTATTACTGACCTTCCCCATTGCTTATATGCATTCTTGCCTTCTCTGTCTCTTTGTACTATACTTCTTCTCCACTCCAATTTTTTCACCTTTCTCTGAACCCATTTCTTATTTCCCTCTCTTCTTCCTCATATCCATGTTTCTGCAATAATCTTCTTCAGTTAGCCTGCTGCTAACTGCATTTCCACTCTCTCTTTTTCTCTCTCTCTCTCTCTCTCTCTCTCTTTCCATTTCCAACTTTCCACACAGGTCTGCAGCAGACAGAACTGCTATCAGGAATAGACCATTCAGAAATCTTATTCCATTTTCACCTTACTTAACTCCTAAATGGGTCATCTCTCCATGCATGACAAATGCTGCATGTGTAACTAATTTGCATTTTTAGCTCACAAGTCAAGTAATCTGCCATGGTGCCTCCATCCTTCCTTGGAAAAAATTTTAATGGCATCTTATTTTACCTGTGTAATATGTGACCATGTAACCACACACATCTCACAATACAGATATCTAAGAGGAGATCTTATTCAGGTATGTAGGGCATTTTAGATATTTTTAAGAACAGCCTGGATATTTATTATGGGAACACGTGTTTTGGCATATTGGCAAGCTAGAAGGGCATTTATGCCTGTGCTTGAAATATCTGTATGTATGTATGCATATATTGGCCCAATCTGCATCAAGACCCTTGTCATTTTTCAAACATCTTTCCACAAAATCTTCTTTTTCAACCAATCATTTTCAACAATCCAAGTTGCCCACAGATTCTCTGCCACCTTAATTCCCAACCATTGATAAATCACTCCAATCCCGCCTTTTTCTTTCTTGTCTTGTCCAGCTACCCATATGCATTATCCTGTCCTTCTCCTCCATCACTTGCATGCCTTCCTTCCTCTCTACTCTTTACTACCTTTTAAACTTCTTTAAGCACGCCCCTGTACAGCAGCCATGCCCCCACACCTGCTCCCACACTCACCTTTCCCTCAGATCATCAGTAGTCCATATCCTTAGCTGCTCCCACCTATGTAGCATTCCATCTCATTTGGAATATTCCCCAACCCTCTTCAGTTCCCAATTCTCCTTTTCCTCTGAATCTGTCTTTTTGACCAAATATTTCCACATCATACATATGGAAACACTACAAATAGTCGATCGTTCATAATATTAAACATCCGTAATGTCAGCAGATGTGATCATGTAATAATATGGTTGCAGAATGCCAGTATTACTTTGAGGGAAGTCACAGTACAGCAGGGAGTGGGAATTAGCCATTCCCCACTGTTGTGTGATCTTGGAATTGGTATATATAATTAGCAGGGGGGGGGGGCTTTCCCCGGCAAAAAGAGTATTATTTTTTTCAATATTTTTAGGATCGATCTGTTGGTGTTTTTTGATTCTTTGATATTTGAAGTGTACTCACATGGCTACACATAGACAACATGTTGTAACACTAAACTGTGTACCACATCCTCTCGTTCTCCTAAATTCTTACTATTCCTGTCCCATTCTCAAGCATTCCAACCACCCTATCTCTAATTTGCCCCCCCCCCCCAAGTTCTTGCTCTCATTTCTCATGGTGAACCATATAACATCAGACCCAGGTACTTCTTATTTCTTAACTACCTGTAGCAGACCAAATTTCTCATTTGTCTCCTCTCTGGCAACAAAACCACCAAAAATAGTTTAAGGATGCCCAGCAATTACTCCCCTACATTTTCCAAATTCATCATGCAGTCATCCACTGAAAGATAAAAACAATTCTTCTCTTCCATCTGACCTCCTTCATCAAAAAATATTCTGACTCCCCTCACCAGACAATCCATAACTAACACAAACAGTACTAGAGAGAGAAAGCATCCCTGCCTTGTACCCTATTCCATTTCACCCTCTTCTCAACTCCCTCCATTAATAAGCAATCTTATCTTTGGCTCCCTATACAGTGCCTCACCCCATTTCTTCTGTCACCAAACTCAGTACAATTCCTACATAGCCCATGAAACACAGTCAAAAGCTTTTTGTGTCCCCACCTTACATTTCTGCCCTTCTCTGCCCATTTGTTAACATTTATTTATATATTGCAGTGATCTGAGAATTGCCATCTAACAAAACCTACCTGTTCCCTACCAGTTGTATTAGGCAACACTCTGTCTGTCTCTCTCTCTCTCTCTCTCTCTCTCTCTCTCTCTCTCTCTCTCTCTAGCTTTGCAGTAAATAACCTCACAAGAAAATTGTCAGTATTATATATGTATTTTATATATACACACACACACACACACACACACACGTATATATATATATATATATATATATATATATATATATATATATATATATATATATATATATATATATATATATATATATATATATATATATATATATATATATATATATATATATATATACATATTATATATGGATGTTGTCATATAATTCTTCACATCATCTCTTTCCCCTTTATGGCTGCAAAACATCATTACAATCACCTCCACCATTGTATCAAGAAGGTCTGCCATCTCCACCATTTCATTATAGACCCCCTACTAGAATATTTCTTTTAGAAATCAGTTGGAAGGCCATTGAGCCATCCTGCTTTACTATCTTTCAAATGATGAATTACTTCCACCATCTCCCCTTCTTCTGATTTTCATTTCCCTTCTGTTTTCCGCCGCAAAACTGGTCCCATCCAAATACCAAACAGTCCCACTCTGCCCTCCACACATACCTCTCAACCTGGATACATCAAAAATCTGGACAAGGCCCATGAAAAATAGGCACAAATCTGTACGCTGATTAACATCTAATTTGCATACATAATTATGTAACCCCACGTACTGCAAAGGAATTGTGGGGTACCAACTTTGAAATGCAAACTAAAGAACAGACAACCAAAATATGGCACCAGAGTCCCCTGCAGCCATTCCAGTGCCCCATTACCTGGCTATTTCGCCCCATTTACCATAAACACTAATGTATGCATACTGCTTTACTTCTACAATGATTATTTGGATTTTATTTTTACATTTTACAGCATAACAATGCAGAAACACTAATAGACATCTGGTAAACAAAGCAATACTGCCTCACAATAAAAATAGGCTTGGCATTAAAACTTCTCTGCCCTTGAAACTCACATTTATTGAAACAGCATTGAAATCCACACCACATCCAAAGAAAATGCATCTGGCCAGTGATGCATAAAGATTACATTTGGGCTGTTTTCAAATCATAGGCCCCTTGCACACAAAACAAGAAACATACATGTGTTCTTTTCTTTTATACACCTTCTTGACTTTATTAAATTATATTCCTTGTATAATACAACATAATTGTTTTAAATTATATTCCTTGTACAATACAACACACTTGTTAGACAGAGCGCATTTTAAATTTATTGCTTGAACATTTTTCCAGTAGGCTGTACTGTGGGCAGTGAAATAAAATGCATGAACCAATAATGACAAAACTGCCCATTTAAGAACATTTCCATCATAAAACTTTACTTCCACACCCACACTATAAATATAATGACAGTAGTGTAAACCATAGGCATCTTGCACAACATCTCACACTTACTTTCAATTTCATTTTTTTTGGGGGGGGGGCGAAATGTCAAAAAGCAGGGACACATTTTAAACATTGCTTGTATAATTTTGTAAAGTTGCTAGAATAAAATGTTGTGCTACCACCATGCATTTCACTGGGAAGGTTTGAACCCAGGACCCTATGTACTACAGTCAGAACAACATACCACTATGCCACATCAGCAGCTTGTTGAAAAATAGGAAGACTGAAACTTAATGGCTATCACTTAGTGAATTAATTTCTCACTTCTCACCACAGCTCTCAACCTCTTAGCACAAAAAAAAAACTGGACAAACGAAGCCAATAATGGGGAATACATATTCAGTTCTCACTTCTCACCATAGCTCTAAACTCTTAACACAAAAAACCTGGACAAAACTCACAAGTGATGGTGGCTAGGGACTTACCAGGGAGTGGGACACATTTTAAACATTGCTTGTATAATTTTGTAAAGTTGCTAGAATAAAATGTTGTGCTACCACTATGCATTTCACTGGCAAGTTTTAAACCTAGGACCCTATGCATTACAGTCAGAACAACATATCACTATGCCAAATCAACAGCTTCCTAAACAGCAGGAAGACTGAAACTTAATGGATATCTATTAGTGAATTAATTTCTCACTTCTCACCACAGCTCTCAAACTCTTAGCACAAAAAAAAAAAACTGTGGCTAGGGAATTTAGGCTCTTTTACAGTGTAACTTGAGCCTGAGTACCTCTAGCCACCAGGTGTATTACAATAGGGGCATTTTCATACTCACACACACATGCACACACTGAACTGCTTAAACAGATGAGAATTGCAAATTTAATCCATCAGCACCTCCTCAAAGCTCTATATAGCCCCTAAAGGGGTTTATTACTACTAGCTAAGACAACAAAGCAAGTTGCTGTGATTGTAATGAGTATAGATACAGTGACAGCGCTTACAGTAACTGTACATAAGTATGAAATATGCTTATGAGATTTTTTTCATTAATTCAGAATACTACATTCAAAGATTTTTTTTTAGAGTGTTGCCTTCACAGCCCTCCCACTTTAACTTATTCTCAAGCACTATTGCCTGTTCATGCCCTATTCATTTCTTGTGTGAGCAACATATTGGCATAATGTTAATATTTCTGTCTTACAGTTCCAAGGCCCTTGTTTAAGGTTGATCTCTGATCATTGTCTGCATGCTTTCACATGATTTACTTGTGTCTACACCAGTTTCTAATGGAGATCATGCCTTCCTGTTTACCAAGCATGTCATCTGCAACAGTATTCTAAATTGTCTATGGCTGTTAAATTTTTCCTTGTTTTATATCCTGGTTTATAGCTGAAAGAGATTCAAGATGATTGAATTCACTTACTCATTTGGCGCACACACACACACACACACACACACACACACACACACACACACACACACACACACACACACACACACACACACACACACACACACACACACAAACCATGCTGAATGGCAAAGCCCTTGAGGTTGTCACTGTGCAGGAATAGAGCTTTTGTTAATGCCCTGTCCATTAGAAGCCTCTCCTGTGTGACACATCAGTGCAGGAGTCTGATAGCACACACTTCCACTTGTGTACACCATTGCAGACATCTTGTCTGTTCTGCTACTATTTGTGCCTGCCTATGTACTGTCTAACATTCAATAAACAGCAAAGAAACTTGTAATTCTTCCTGTGGGAGGTCAGCTGCCCTCTTACTTCTCAGATCTCCTCAATCAGTAGTCCACAAGACACCCAGGTGGTTATTAAACTAACATTACTAATGATTACAGATGGAAACCACCCTTGTGCTACTAGGCCAGCTGCAGCTGTGGAAGTTTTAAATGTCAAGTGTGAATCTGACTCCTGTCAAGCAAGAGAGTGCATGGCAGGATGAACTGCTTAGACAGATGAGAATTGCAAACTTAATCCGTCATCACTCTGACCTCAACACCTCCCCAAAGCTCTATATAGAACTTAAAGGGCTGAAGTTTTACTATGGTCTTACTTACTTAAACATTTACGTCTCCGTTTGCAGGCTGATGAACGATAATACATATCTGTTTCCACATTCCATTGCAGCAGCTGAGCAAAAAAGCAGGCAGGAGGCGCTTCTAAAATACATAAAATCCAGGCACGAGCGATACAAACACAAGCCGTTCTCGCTCGCAAAAGCATTTGATTTGAGCCTACGTACATTAACTTAATTCCAACAGGCTGGTAGCCCTGACAGAGCTGACGTCATCGTGTGCATGATGATGTCAGCTGACAAAGCGTGAAAAATAAAATAAAATAAAAAACACAAAGAAAAAAATCGGAAATGAAGGGGTGCCTCTCGGGAATCATGACACCCCATTTTTGGACCCCAAAACTCAGTAAAATCTGAGTAATTCAGGACAGTTGGGAAGTATGCCTCCACACATTTATATAATGCAACATAAAAATTCCTAAACACATCTCACATCTCCCTATTAGACATTCTTTATTCTCCAGGCTCATTTTTAATGCCATGTATCTGTCCTTTTTTTTTTTTGTCCTTACACCTCCATAACAATAATTTTACATCCACTTCATAGGTTAGTAGGCTAATGACCCTGGAGCCTTTACAAGCTTGCCCATAGACGTGCCCCGACATTGTGCCGCCTGATGGTAGTTCCCAGTACCTCTATCAAGTAAAGCCACTGGAGTGATCCCCAGGGTGAACGTTCTATTTCCCATCCACTCATCAAGATTTCGGTTGAAGAGGGCTAGTGAGGTGCTCTGCTTGACATGTATAGGAAGTCTATTCCAGAGAATGGGCAGTCTCTGGGTTATGAACTTGTCCCTCCATCATGTTCTGTTGATTGTGGTAATGAGGGTGAGGTCTCTGGAGCGTGTGGTGCGGAAGGATTGGTATTTCTTTAGATGTAGCATTTCTAACCTACAGAGATGGGTCAGACATGGCTTTGTAAGTCAAGCAGAGATAGTCTCTTAGTAGATGATATGAGACAGAGAATAGCTGGAGTTTTTTGAGTCTGTCCATGTATGACATGTGTTTAAGGCCTAGGATCCTCTTCGTGAGGTACTTTTGTGGCCGTTCCAGCTGTTGCATGTGTCTAGTGAGGTACATGCCAAATGGGGCATTATACTCGATGATTGGCCTAATGAGGGAAGAGCAGAGAGAGATGATGACCTCTTTCTTCCTGGATGCAAAACCCTTGGTAATGGGATGTGCCACATAGAACGACTTTCTGACCACAGTGGCAATGTGATGGTTGAAGGAGGGGTTGCTGTCAACCTGTGTCCCCAGATCTCTTATAATGCCTTCAGTGTTCTTTGGGCTCCCATCAATGTGGTAATTATTGGGAACTGAGTTTTTCCTAAAGG
Organism: Protopterus annectens; assembly: GCF_019279795.1. Lineage (NCBI taxonomy): Eukaryota > Metazoa > Chordata > Ceratodontiformes > Protopteridae > Protopterus > Protopterus annectens. The sequence continues at coordinate 761,745,528 of NC_056739.1, read as the reverse complement.
GGATGACGATGCATTTTTTGGCATTAAGCTTAAGGCCATGGTTTTGACACCAGTCATTGGTCTCAGTGAGGCCTTTCTGTGGGATGTCTACATCACTTGGGGAGTTAATAATGGCTCCTAGATTGCAGTCATCTGTGAACCTGGTCAGCCAGAGTCCCTTTGTGTTGGCCTAGACTTCTGGAAAGTATATGCCAAACAGGAGAGGACCCAGGACCGATCTCTGTGAGACTCCACTTGTGACTGGTCGGCAGTCTGACTTGGAGTCCGCTACTTTCACACTGTGGGTTCTATCTGTGAGCCAATTTGCAACCCATCTAGTGCTATAGGGGTTGATGCCTAGTTTGGTGAGTTTATCAATAATTCCTGAGTAGAGAATGGTATCAAAGGCCTTGGCCAGCTCGAGGTAGGCTGTATAAATTGCCTTGCCAGGTTGAGCAGGCATGATTTACCTTTCACAAAACCAAATTGCGTGAGATCTAGAGTTTGGAGATTCCCTATATCCTTTTTAATTAGGTCCATGATGATGTGCTCCATAGCCTTACATAGCAGACTCATCAGGCTAATTAGACAATAATTCCCAGGGTCTGTAGTCACTCCCCCTTTATGGAGAGTGATGATTGTAGCAGTGCACCATTTTGTAGGGACAAAGCCTGAGGTGAGGCTGTGATTGAACAGGGCACACAGATGTGGTGCCAGTTCACTTTGTAGTTCATGTAGAACACATCCAGGGATATTGTTCGGTCCCATGAAAGCTGTATTCTTGGCCTTGGATGATGCGGCTTTAACCTGTGCTGCAATAATGCTGGGTGCTTGGCATTCCTCTGGTATTGTGATTGGTCCTTTGGGGGGGAGGGGTAAAGTTGGCACTGAATCTGTTGACCAGTATGTTGGCAATATCGGTTGGCTCAGTATAGGAGGTACCATTGTGCAGTAACTCAGCGCAAACCTTGGTATTGCCATGGAGATTCTTGCTGTAACTATAGAAGACGTTGTGGTTGTTTTTAGTGTCTGCCGCAATTCTGGCTTCATAGCTGGCTTTAGAGGTTTTGATGAGGGATCTCAATTTTTTGTTGAGGCTAATAAGGGAGTTTTTCCAGTCTTGGGACTTCACCTTTTTCTGCAACAGTTTCTTCTTTCTGTTGTAGAGTTTATTCATGGCAGGGGACCACCAGACTGGCTTCCTTTATTTGAAGGAGAGCGTCTTGGTTCGGTTGGGTATGGCTAGTTCTATGCATTTATGTACGTGTTCATGCAGTGCATTGGTCTATGATTCGGCAGTCATGCATCGATTTTCCATTGACATGGGTGCCGTGAAGTTAGCCTCCTCTGTTTGTAGGAGCTCAAAGTCAGCTTTGGAGAAGTTTTTCATGTTGGTTACCTTTGCGGGTGAGGGTGGTGAGATGTGGAGTTCTATGGTGATCAGTTTGTGGTCGGATCTAACCAGGGAGGAATTGACTATTGGTGTAGAGCAGTGGTTGCCCATGTTTGTAATAACCAGGTCAAGGATGTTGCTTCCTCTAGTGGGGGTAAGAATGAACTGGTCCAGGGCATTGGAAATGATGCATTCCAGGAAGCGTTGGACCAGTGTATTGGTGCATGAGTAATTTTCCCAGTTGATGGATGGGTAGTTGAAGTCACCTACTATGAGAGTGTTGGGTTGGACCTTAATAGTTCTCCTTTTACCACAAACTCATGTCCCTGTTGGCTAGCTCCACCTGAGTCTTGGTCTCCTTCAACTCTGTTAATTTTAACTGGGTACTTTCCTGCTCAGCATTCCCATGATTCTCCTCATTGCTCCATTCAACCTCTATGTCTTCCTCTCCAGTTGTCTCACCACCATATTCATATTCTTCCTAATATTTCCTCTGTCCCGATGAATGCCCCCCTCCAGGCTGCTTTGAGTCCATCTCACTCTCTCATCACCCTACACTACTTCCTCCCTTGCCTACATTCCCTTTAATAATTCTGCCAGCAAATACTGCATCCAGCTAACATTTTCTTCACTCCACCAGTTCCCATGGCCCCACATCCAGTTGTTCAAAGTTTTTTTTGTATACTTTTTTTTTCAGATTTCTTATAAGTATAAGATTCTGCCTTTATAAGTCTCCATTTCTGGGTTATTCCAGATGAGAAGCTTTCCAGTTTCTTGTATTTTCTGAAAGAAATGGATTATTTGATGGGGATTTCTTGAAATGGACCAGCCATATCATACTTTAAAGAGATAGCAGTTCTACCTACTGCATTACCTTCTGAATGCAGTTGTTTAGTAGTTAGGCCTCCAGCTATACCCAGAGGGGCAGCTGTCCTATGTTCACTGTTTAACTTTTGTATAAGGTGAAGGTCATCTGCATATTTATCCAGGTAGGGCAGTGTGCTTCCACCTACTTTAAGTCTATTAAAATGCACCAGTGTTGCCACTTTGATTTGCTTGCAGTCCTTAAGATAATTGCTTATTTTTCTAGGTCTGTTCAGATCCCTGACAGTATAATACATTTTAGGGCAAGATGTAATCTTTACAATATTTATCTCACCTAATAAGAAGGGTAGGGGGCATTGTGTAGCCTACAATGAAAGTCTCTGAAACACAGCTGTCACAACAGATGACATGACAGTGGCAAGGCACATTGCTGGTGTATTAACTCTTCATGGATAGTGCATGGACTAGCTGTCAGTAAAATGCCTTACAGTGTTCAAGTCTGTGACTAGAATTTGCTTAGCGTGTCACATTGAGCTATATTTGACTCAAAGCCTCCAGGTTAGGTACTATATAAAAGCTATATCTCTACAAAAATAAATTAATTAATAAATGGATGAATGAAAAGGGAAATAAAGGGTAATAATCCAATAACAGAGAGCATGAAAGGAGCAGGGCAGACTAGACAAGAAGTGTTGGAGACATGGGTAATGTGCTCACTATGTGGGGCAACTGGTTGGCTTAGGGAGCTTTAAGATGACAGCTGTGGGGTCTTCAGGACAGTGGGGCAGAAGAGGCAATGTTGGCTAGGCTAAGATGCGACAAGGAAGAGCGAGACTGAAAATGAGGAATTTGGAAGTCAATAGACTGGATGGTATGAGGAAAGGTGGGGAAAAGGACAAAAAATGAAACACAGGCAGAGGTTGTCAGAGGAATAGAGACAAGAGCTTTAGCATAAACAAAAGTTAAAGGCAAAAGTTGGAGCTGCAGGCATAAAACAGAGTAGAAAAGAAAACTAAGGTGCAGGGACAGGTGCAGATGTCTTTCCTACACCTCTCTGAGTGCAAACTGAATGAAGTTTCATCTAGTCAACCAGTTCACCAAATGGTGAATTTCCCAGTCGCTGCTTTCCAAGGCAAGTCATTGCTGGTGCAATTTGATGGTGTGCACATGTAGTGATTCCTTTATTTTTAGACATGTTCTTTTTTATTATAATGGCTGTGGAGTTGGTATATATAAGTTCATAGGGTGCATTGGGCCTGCAAAACACACTTACATTTAATTTTTTTCACTGACTGAGTTCCCTGTTACTTGGAAAAGTTGAGGTAGTTAATTACTGAATTGTATCTCAGCCAGTCATAGCAAAGGTGATGCAGACAGCAGTGACCAGTAATGAATGGGAGAAAGTGGCACAGGTCATCAGGCAGGATCCAAAGCAATGAGAAGACCAGGAGGGAAGTGGCTTTGGAGGGATAGTCATCCAGTTTTGAGGTTCAGAGGCCAAAAGGAAATAGTGAAAAAGGGTTTTCAGAAGCATGCATGAGGGGATGGGAATGGAATCAGATATACATGATAGGAATGAGGAAACGTGTAGATAATGAAGAGAGCTGGAGGTGGAGGAACTGGAGGAGGGACGTATTTAGACTGAAGGAGTAGAGACACGGAGCAGGAAATGAGTGATGACAGCTTGTGCGGGGGCAGATAGAACATGCTTTGTGATGGAGACTCAGTTACCAAGTGGATTCAGTCTTTGCAAGCACTCTGACAAACAATCAGATTAGAGAGTCTAGCAACTGACTGTGGCAATGAATACGAGAGAGGAGTTATGGACTGGTAAGATAATGGAAGAAAATATGACAAAAACACCTGTTTGCCATGGATAGGCACATTTAAACTAAAATGGAATGGGGAAGGCATGCAATAGAAGCAGAAGAAGAAATGGGTACTCTGACAGTACAAGAAATGAAAAAGTTTGCGCACAGCATATTAGAGGTCAGCAAGCCACAGATGGCATGAGCCAAACTTAAAGTGAAGTGTAAGCACAACTCATGACTAGTGGTCCAGCAATGTATCAATTTGAAAATGAGCTGATCATTGTTCATTTTTTTTTGCTTTTAAGTACTTGGCATAGACTGGACTTGTGGACTACAGTTCTGTAGGTCCGGTCATGTCAAACATGTGCTGTGGTTTTCTGAGACCTCACTGGGGGCAGTACCATGCTGATAATATGGAAGCAGCCAGAAGGCATGGTGTTTGAATATAGGAATGTTGAGACTGTTTTCTTTGTCAGAGGAAGAACATGTCTCTCAACACTCCCTGATTTTTGTTTTCATTCCGGTGAAAGAATATATAACTCTCCCTGATTTTGCCTCATGTATTTTCCCTGTGCCTCACAACATTTTTGAATGGAATCTTTCATGGAGTATTACAGTCACTTAATAATGCCAGTCATTACAATTTTATACTTATCATTAAGAAAATGTAATTTGATGCAAAACTTATTAGATTACCTTTTAAAGTTAAGTAGAGTAAAATTTAAAAGAATTGTCCCTGACCTTTGGCTTTTGTCCCCCCCCCCCCAGCTTTGAGACTTATCCAGAATTCTTGCACAAAAAGGTTGAGATGTATGGAAGAACACAAGAGGAGAGTGGAACCTGGCCTCCTGTCCTTTGTAGAGAAAGAGCACAACACGATTATGCCCATTTTAAAGGAGCCTGCTTGATTCAAGGTGGACAGTATGGAAGGAAGAAGGATCTGTTTGCATGTTTCTTCTTTTTTTGCTTCCCTGTGTGCAGTCAGGTATGTCTGTACTGCCTTAGCCAGTGCTTGATTTTTAGAAGTGTGCTAATTCTGGCTGCAAATCTTACATTTGCATAGTGTTTATTACTGGAGACTTCAACTGGCTGTAAGGTTAGGAAGAGAAGGAAAGACTGACTGACTGTATCTTGTTTCATTCATTTTTTCCTAATAAACAGACTAACCTCTGTGGTGCAAAAATGGAATGTTTCTTGCCCCCATACAGCCTATAGCTCTGTGGTCTGCTACTATGTAGCTGAGTAAGGTGACCAGCAAGCTAACATGGTACAAGACTATGGTCCTTGTATTTAGCATAGGAGAACACAGCAAGGCTGAATTCTGTATTAACTCTAATAAGTTTATGTCCATATACAGCCTGTAGCTCTGCTGTGCACCCCTGTTTACCTGAATACTATTAATAAATAGGCAGTAAAAGGAGCTTCACTGTTATTAACCTGTATGCAGTATAGGGATTGCCGCAATTATGCTTCAAAATTTATGAAAATGCAGTCTTGTTAAGCATATTCCTGACATCAGAGAGGTGCATAAAAACCTTTTCTTAAGCACCTCTTACTAAATTCTAGTCTCACACTAGAGCATTAACAGTAGTAAGAAGATACCAGAAAAGAGAAGTGGAAAGTACTAAAAGCTTTAAATACTGCTAAATGCGTCCTTCAGACTTGTTTTGGGGAGGCTGAAGGAAGCATTTGCCCCTCTGTTGTGGCCACTGTTTGTGTTGTTGCAGTAAATGCTTTATACCTGTCAAAGCTGTAAAATACTTTGTGCTCTTACATTTTATTTCTCTGCCTATTGTAGTCCATCATCTTCTCTAATTAATGTATTTAGAAATGGCATTTTCTTTTTAGTTGTAACCATACACATGGTCTTTGGATAACTGTCAGGCATATATGTGAGTTTTTTTCTGTGTTTACAATAGGGTATTTGTATGAGTTTGTATAGTTTTGCCACATAGCATATTGCACTTACTACAATTCTTTTTACATTTCCATTACATTGTCTGTTCCAGCTGACCTCTGAATACATTTTTAGAAAAGGCTCTAGCACAACTCTTCTCCAAAATAGCAGGCTTGCTCAACTCTACAGCATATACTACATAAAGATGTGATTTGGAGCATGACTGAGTTGTATCACTATGGATTTCAAGGAGTCTGGCTATAAAGATGAGAAAAGTGCAGGAAGGTAGGGTGGTCATTGTTGGTGTCACAGCATCATGAGCCAGTGACAAGAAGGGGTGGAACATGAAAGTTTGTAGGCATAGCTTGCTGAGGAATGATAAGGAATGGATAAAGGTGGAGTAGCAATCAATATATTGCAGAGCATCAGATGCCTGGTCATAGCAACATAGGAGGAGTTTGGTCCATGCAGGGAGCCAATAAGGGGGCAAAGTCTGAACTAAGGAAATAATACAATCTGTTGGCCTTCAAACCTGTCAGAGAAAGAAGGTAAAACAGGGCAGTGTGGTGTCAAGAAGAGGCTTGTTATTATGGAGGCTGCAGCTGTACCAAGACTAGAGTGGGGGATCCAGAGGCAGTGAGACTTCATTAAAGTCCTGGACAATGAGGCATTTGGGACTGTATCAGAAAGGACAGAGTTCTGGATGTAATTGCAACCAAGGTAGAAGGGCCAGGAATGGCACTGTGAGTCAACAGCGATAAGGCAACTGTCTGTTTCAGAATGGAGAAAAGTAAGAACACAAGGACAAAAATGAAGGTGTGGAATTTTAGAGGAAATACATTATGATGAACTGGGACAGGGGATCAGAGATAAGTCAGGGAACAGGGGATGAAAAGAGGTAGCAAACAGGTTGTGGGAACTGGACAGGGATGTAGTACTCAAAGCTATGTACAAGGATTTGAGAGAGCAACACCAAAAAGTGAAGCTGGCAATTAGATTAAAAGATCTCACTCATACAAGAAGTGGAATTAATGGACAGAGAGGTGGATGAGGCAGTACAAGGAGGCAAGCAGAAGGACTATGAAGGAGGTTAAGGCCATAAAAGTCTCAAGTTGGAAGAATGGTGAACAGGTGTTTATAAAGCCTGAGGACTAGTCTGCAGATATCTAGAATGCCTCCAGCATGCTTACCTGTTTCTGGTCTGCAAGGGTGAAAACTAAAGAGTCTTATCTCATTCTCTCCATTCAGCAACCCAACTGCTTACCTGGCTGCTCCAGCTGATGGTTTTAGGCAAACATATTACAGAAGTTAGTGGTATTTCAAACACAAACATCTTTTTTTTCATTTTGAAAGAAGCTGCAGGATGCTGAGGCATTTTGTCTAATATAATGTGATACAGCTTCCATAGGAAGCAGTGAATAAACAACCATAAAGAGTTTCATATTGTTAAAAGACAACAGTTCTATAGTCTACACTATAATGAAATATAACATTTTGTATACATATAAGTCCAATGCAACATGTAATAAGATGAGAACATTTGATATCTATGGAGATCAAAATTTAGAGCTGGACTTTTTTATGCTGGTGCAAATAAACATTGGTGTTATTTATTTTAGTCACTTTGCTCATGCTGTCTGCTTATGATCACTCCCCTCAGACAATTGGTCCATTTATTCCCTCCTCATAGAAGCAAGTGTCAGCTAAGACAGGCCATGTTGAGGCAGCCATCAGAGGTAGCTTTGGATTTTTATTTTAAGGCCTACTACTTGTGCCCACACTGCAACAACCCATTGGGGAGACGTAATAGATGTCAGTACTGAGACATCACTTTTACTTTCAGATGGGGTTCATATCAGCAGGACATCACATCCACTTCTGGGGAGGCACAATTTGGCTGTCTTTCCTGTCTCTTCCAGGGATAAAAGACTTTGAGAACATGCCCCTGGGCATTCAGATGAACACCCCCCCTCAAGAGAGAGAGAAGGGTGAATGGACTCTGCTCCTTCATTTTCATTTTCGCCTGCCCAGCTCCTCCAGTGCAGGGTCTATTAATCAAACCCTCGTCTTCCTCCTTGTTATCAATTTTTTAATTTTCGCTAGCATGTTGGCTTGATTCTACTTCATCTCCAACTTTTTTACTGATTATTTCTTGCTGACAACTGTTTGATTTTATAGTCTATATCAGTTTCAGGGTATCCTACTATGTAATGCTGGCATATACTTAAGAGCATAAGTTATCTTAAATGGACCCAGCAATCTCTCTGTGGAATGATTGACTTCCTGATTACTTAAGATTGGGGTGCCCATTCTCCACAAGGACATTTGAGTGACTTCTTCCAGGGCTTCACTTGTGATGAATGCTGAGATGTGGTGTGAGAGCAGTGATGTCACATGGTCAGATACAGGGATCCCTGGGCAGGTACACTGGGATATTAGCCAACAATATGACTTGATATCTGTTTTCTTTATGAAAAGAATGTGCACTTCTGGATCCTGTATGAGAAGGTCACTCTTTGTCCATTAGTAGGACTGCCACCACTGGCTTTCGATTAGTTTGGCATCAAAAACGTTCCTGTGGTTAGTATACCCTCCCTTTACCCATAATTCTTTTCAAACTAGCCTCCCCTCCAGAATTTTCTTTGTACTCATCACTCTTGTATCAGAGAAAAATGGCCCTAGGCTTCTTTGTTTTTTGTATATGTTTTGGGAAGAAAAGCTATATTTTGGAAGTCTCTGCTAAATGATTGTAATGTTTCTATTTCTGTCTTGTCATCCATCTGCTTTTCAGATCAGATCTTTCTGCTTTATTGCTGTTTAAGGTATTTTTTTTACTTCACCCTCCCAAGCTCTGGAGTTCCTTATCCTCACTTTGAATTTTTTTGCTGTTGTTTTTCTTGTTAAAAAATCTGTAGCTTTATAGCTGCTCCCTGAACCATTTGAGCTCTTCTAATCAGCTATGTAAATAGTTGTTCATAGTACTTAGTTGATATTGTGATGTTGTTCTCTAATATAACAACTCTTGTCTTTTGAGTTTTATCAGTGTGTGTGTTTTACTGATTTTGCTTAATTCTTGTTCAAATTGGAAATTAAAGCCTCCTGTAGAACCTGTGCTCAGACTATTCAACCATCAAGAAACACAAACTCTTTTAGAGGACCAGTCTGTTTCCTTGTTCTTGTCCAAATGCCTAAACATTCCTTAAACTGTTTTAAATTTTAATGCTGCCAGAGGCAAACAGTTCCACAATCTGAAAGCACTCAGTGTAATAACATCTGTCTCTGTTTTGAGCTCTATTTGGATAGAGATTAAAATTTATTTTGGGGCACCTTTTAATTATTTGATTTACTATATTATTAAGCCTCAGCAAAGGCTACCATAAGGGATCTCTAAACACATTTTTTTTTTCTTTTCAGTCTGCATGCTGGTTTATGCATTGACTAATTTAGTCAGAATATGTATAATCCTGTACTGATAGTATGTGCTTTGTAAAATAACATTTAATAATTTCCAGAGTATTTATTTGAAGTAAACTGGCACAAAATATCACATTATAGGGCATATTAAAGACATGCAAATTATATAGAATTACTGTACCTCTAGCCAGTTTTCTGAATATTAGCCTCATCATCCCTATACCTTATCAATTGTATGTAATCTATGTTTCCAGAAGGTTAAATTGTTTTTAACCACAGTTCCTAGATCTTTCATATTGCTTATCTTAGACAGAAATTAGTGTTTCAGATATAGTGACCTAGTTGCCCTGACTGGCCCAAAACATGTCATTTTGCATTTATTGATATCAGTCTGACTCTTTGGCCAAGATACTGACCTCATAAAAATAATTCTTTCTAGTATCATAATCCTTATTGGCTAAACTCAGGACAACCAGTTTACAGAAATCTGCATATTTAAAAACACACACTGCAGTGGTGGTGCTGCGTTAGCATTGTCGCCTCACAGATAGATGTTGTCCTGTTTGATTCTCAGCTAGAGCGTCTTCTGCGTGGAGACATGTGTGAATGAGCATACCTTCACTGAAGGTTGTGTGTCAGGGCTGGCAACTTGGCACGTAAAAATCTACTGCCAATCATTAGTTCCGCTGTGGCGACCCCTAACCGGGAAAAGCTGAAAGACACAACAACACATGGTTTGACCTGGGGAATGGTGAAAACATAACCTTAAATATTAATGGGCCCAACACCATCCCCTGAGACAGACCAACCAAAACGGATGCCCAATATGAAAAGTGTTCCAAAATATGTTCTCACTGTTGTCTTGCTATTGGCTAGTTACTATTCCATTTAACAATATAGTGGTCAATCATTTTGACCAACAGAACTGAGACATGTTTGTATCTCAGCTTAACAGATATTAAGAAACAGAAATATTTATATTTTGCATTACTTGATACTAACCGTAATGTTTTCCTGACTAGTAAAAAATGTTTTGATGCATTGTGGGCCCAGATAAATGATAGGTAAAAGTCTTGAAGTTCACAAAGCTGTAAAATTTCTTTTTATTATCCTGCAGTATTGACAACCTTTGTTTGTATAAACAGCTATACTCTGGAAGCTAACATTTTATTTTTTAAAGGATCGTATTCAAACACTTTTGCAATTTCTAGATAGATTGTCACAATAGATAATGCAAAGTCCTGTGGCAGGCATACTGCTTCAGGAAAAAAAAAACATTCTGGTTAGTGTTGATGTACTAGTTAGGAAGCCTTCTTGGTTACTGTCAAGTAATGCAGAATACAAGTCTTTCTGTTTCTTCATATCTGTTAGGTAGCATTTCAGACATTTCATAGTTATGCTGGTCAAAATAATTGGTAGTTATTCTCTAATCCTTGGGCCCGATCCTTCAATACCATTATCACTGTTGCTTATTTCCTGTCAGATGGACAGTACATCTGACCCCTTACTACAACCCTTTTTAATGCATTGTGCTCCGTTGAAACAGTGAGTTGGACATGTATTTTTGTGCAGGAATCTGTTGTTTGTGCATCACAGTAACATACGATACAGTCCTAAATGGTGAAAACTACTCACAGAAAATATTAACAATCTTTTTAGGTCATTCATGAAAACGTTTGATGCATTTTGGGCCCACATACAGTAAAAATCTTGAAGTTCACAAAGCTGAAAATGTCTTTTTATTATGCTACAACGTTGGCAACCTTTGTTTATATAAACAGCTATATTACTAAGTTTACACTTTATTTTTTGAGCCCATGCTCAACCTTTTCTTATGTGTATTATATATATTATTCCTTTTCGGGACAAATGCACATTATCCATTGAGTCATTTTCTCCTAACAAAACACTTCCATGAAAAAAGTTAAAGCTGCAATAATTTTAATCCACAGAAAGAACAAGTACATTTTGAAAAGTTTAAAAGGAAGATGTGCCTCTTCCACCTTGACATGGCATCAACATCAGCAGCAGTCTGTTGGTTTACCCCCAATGGCTGCAAGGACTGAGACCAAGTAACTTTACACCTTCAAAATGAAACAGCTAAATAACAAGAGAGACAGGCAAGGGAAAGTGCAAGCATAGAGAAGAATGTCTTGGTCCTCCTTCTGGGATTAGAAGTCAAACTACTGAAGCCTTACCTGAATGTCTTGTTATTTATGCAGACAGGGGTCACCCTCCCCTCCCAGTTACCGCAATGGTTGGACATTACATAGGACAGGTCAATACAACAATAATATCCATAGATTGCCTTCCACTGCTCACCCATGTCCCTCTTTCTTCCATCCCACCAAAGAGAAAAGAGGTGTTAAGACACACCAACAAAAGAGCCGCCCAAGTGTCCCCAACAGAAAAAAAAATTATCTTGTTTCTGTGCCAGATTTTTTTTTTAGTTCCATAGAAGAAAAAAGGACTTCTGGCAGGTTTTTAGATCTAAGAGGCCTCAGTGAGTTTAATACCAAAGAAACATTCCAGATGGTCACAGCACAGAACATCATCCCTTAGGTTCATAAATTCTTAGGTAGTTTGCAAGCTTCTGGACAAAGTGGTCATCAAGAAACTTAATTAAATAATCTAGAGAGTTTGCTGTCCTGGAATAAGAGAGTAGGACAGTGTTTTCACAAACTCCAGAAAATGTGTAGTTACATATTCAGTTCTTGAGTCTAGATTTAAAAGTAGCCAGGGTATTACCTTGTTTGATATGAAGGGGGGGGGGTCTGTTCAGAAGAATGGGATGCACACTGCTAAATATCTGTTGTACAAGCTGATGATGTTAGTGACAATGAAAGTTTAGGTCTTCATTGTAGGTATTATTTGCTCCACTGGGTCTCTGGATGTGTATAAAATCAAAAACTGTGGGATCTTTTGTGGCACAAAAAGAAAGGCGGAGATTACTGTGTAACAACTTGCATGAAACAATACAATGAGAGGCCTTTTTGTTTTCAGGGTAGTGTAGAGTCCCTGTACTACTGCCTTCTTCATAAGAAATTTCAGTGATATTTTTAGTGGATTGATATGTTTAAAGAGGTGCATACCGAGTGGGGTACTGTACTCAGTGGAAGGTCTGAAGATGGATGTGTATACTGGAACTACAATTTCTCTTTACCCAAAGGAGATTCCCTTAAGTATAAGATATGCTATGTGGAATGATTTTCTACCCAGAGCCAAGGCATCATGGAGAAAGGAAAGTCTTCTCTCAACAGATATTCTCAGATCTCCAATGACTGTATCAGTCTTTTTTAAATGTATATTTTTCTTGCCCCCTCTGCTTACCAATCATTAAGCTATTGCCACTGCTCACTCATTCTCCATGACCAGGATGATATAATCCATGGTGTGGCCATCACAAAGGCAGTCATGAGGGGTATTTCTATTATGGCCCAACTCTACTCCTGATGACTGACATTGGCACCACTATCACGTCAAGGGCATCCTACATACACCTTCCCACTATGTGTGCATGCTCTAAACACACACATACACACACACACACACACACACACACACACACACACACACACACACACACACACACACACACACACATACCCCATAGGGACTACCATCACCGGCTGATGAGTTCTAAGACCCTATCCCCAAGTCCTATGGCCACTGGTGTCTTGCAAACCTTCAATGGGAACAAATCAGGTGAGCAAGACCACCAATTCCTACCCCCCCAAAATGTCTGAGCTGGTATGAGACAATCACTTCCACTGTTGTGTCGTCTTTCATCCATTGCCCAACCCATTAATATCTCGGGTCATCTGAGCAGCAGCCAAGTCATTATCAATGTATGCTACAGACTGCCAGCTGTGAGGAAAGTATTCTTTATATGGAGAAAACTAGGGGTACGTGATTTTTTCCAAAAATCCCCAAGCTACGTTGTTTCTTATCTTTGAAGATGAGCTCATGGTCATTTTACTAAGTTAGTCACTGTACTCATTAGCACCTGGCTTCAGTGGCATTTCATGCTTCGTGACATATGCAGAGCTCTTGGCTGAACTGCTTGAGCTAAATTAATGAGAATGCAGGTTTGCAGCTGGCCAGCAAACAATTGTAAATATCTCAACAACTCTAAAAGTTAGAAAGAAAGTTAAGATGCAAAGGTTGTGAAGGATCCTCTCAAATTCACAATGGTGATACTAATACTTCAGGCAAACATATGGATGATTTTATACTGAATATAGGAATTAGGTAAAATATAAATTGTATTGCTATAATTACACAATTAAGCAACACATCTGTTACCATTGTAGACAGATCCTAATTATCAGTGTGACTGTTTCTGCAGATGTGATCTTCAATTTGGTACAAAAGAGTTTTTATGTTTAACTCCATTTTTGATATATTTACATAATAATGATTTATATGCATATTTGCATATTTAATAAACAAATAATTGTAAATAGCTGTAAAACATTGCTAGTTAGATAGAACTACCAATGCAGTTTTTTCCACCATTATGTCTGTTTTCATTTGATACCAAGGAATACCATATAAACACCTTCTGGTTCAAGTTATTATTATTATTATTATAAGATGTGGCATATATTAATAATGTTCATGAAAATAATTCACATTTCCTCAGGTACTGAGTATGCCATTTGATTCAGGAGTCATTTCTCACCTGTATGCTGACTGAGCATGTGAAATGGTGTTCCATGCTGCATCCAAGTGAACAATGCTTGAGGTATTTACAGAAATGCAATATTTATACATATATGCATAGTTGTGGCTAAACCAATAAATATCTTCTGAATGGTTTGGGTGGTATAAGGTAGATAGCAAGTATTACTGGTAACTTTACCAGCATTATGCAATCTTTCTTTTGATACCATGAAGTAACTTGTAAATTTGTCCTAGGTCAAGTTATTATCAGAAATATTAATATGGCGCTTAATGACCTCTCCAACTGGGCTAACAGTCATTCCTGATCTTTGTGTTGAGTTGTCCTGTAAACTACTATTCTACATTGCTACAATCTGGACATTGCCTGATATATTTACATAGAATATGCAAATAAGCATAAATATTATATTTATTGCTAAACAAGTACAACTATCTTCAAAACTGGTGAAAATTAGGAATCTGGTAGCAGAGAATATTTGCCCAGCATTAAGTAAGCTTTCATTTGCTATCATGAATTACCAAATAATCTTCTCGTAGGGCAAACTAATAATACAAATATTATTATGATTAACATTTATAAATTTGAATAAAACAAATCCCAGTCTTCACTCATCATCAACCACCCCCTTTTTCCACAATTTTTTTACATGGCGTCATGGTGTTGCATCATCTGTAACCACCACTTTCAAGTCAGTTCTGTGTCTTGCCTGTCTGTTGCAGAAAATCTCTCATGCAGTCCATCCATCTATTAGCTGGGCATCCTCAATTGCTCATGTCTTCTTCCAGTTTCTCCCAAATTTTCTTCACCAAATCTTCTTTGGCTTTCCTGTACATGGTCCCAAACTAGGGTAATCTGTTCTCTTTTTGACCTCCTCTGCAAGTGAAGCTACTTTGGGTTCTGTCCTAGTGTCATAAGTTCTTCATCTGTCTCACAGTGTACATCCTACCACCATCACAGGCATTTCATCTCCATCACCTCAAGCTTCCTCAACTGCTCTGTGTTCACTTCTCAGGTTTCAGTGCCATACACAATTACTGGTCACACCTTGTACACATTTCTTTTCAACTTTGGCATTTTTCTGTGATATACTAGCCCTGTTTCTCTTTGCCAGTGGCTGCAGTACCTCTGATTCTAACTTTGACTTCCTTTTTCAGACTTACCTTCAACTCAGCCACCTCTTCCAGACCAGAAACTTGAAACTGTTAACCTGTTCCATTATTTTCCGTCATTTCTGAATTTTCACCTTCTTCTGATTTCCTTCATTTGCTTTCATGACAACTGTTTTGCTTTGTACTCTGTTTCATCCCATGTGCCTTCAGCTTTGCATTCCCCGATCCTTTGCTGAAGCTATTGCTCAGAGTCTGGCTGTAATGCCACATCATCTGCATACAGTAACTTTGTCCCCTCTGACCTGTCTGCTAATGCAGTCTATCACTGGGCTCAGAGATGAACCCTGATGCACAACCCACTCTCAATGGCAACCCCTTTGTGAGATTGAACACTGTTTGTACTTAAATCATTGGGTCCTTGTACATGGCCTGCACTAATTCTAGTCCAAAACAGTCCAACAAAAGTAATGCCAGCCCAAAGTGTTGTGTAAAAAATATATTTTAATGTGACAGTAAACAGACCACTTTTGGTACAAATTTACATAGCCTTCCTCAGTGTAACAAAACTTTCACAAATAGCCACATGATATATACAACAGTTAATTGGTAGGAGAACATGATTGGTCACAATTGCTCATTTAGCCCAGGGGGGAATAACCTCCCCCCAATTTAATAATCCATTTTCTTTCTTTCAAGTATAATATATTGTGCCAGACAACTTTGTACAATTATGGCACCATTACCATGGCCTGTAGGGAGGTATCTTCATTAGATAGACAGGATCTGATGAGATATAAGGATAGGACCTCTCCCCAGGATTCACATATCAGATTCATTACTACTTATGGGCATAACACACATAACCTTTTACAAGTGATTCAATGTAATTGGAACATCTTGATGGGAGATATCAGGTGTGCCCATATGTAACCTGAGAGATGCCCTTTTGGTTATAGGAGAAATAGAACATTGGGTTCTTTCTTTACTTATTACAAAACTGGGTTCTTGGATGTTCAGTCACAATGTCAAACAACACTTATGGGGGATCGTCTGTTGGGTGTTTCCCATGTGGGCACTGTACTCATTGCATCCGGATGGATAAGACCAAAGAATTTACTAGCAGGAATACTGGCCAGGTCTATGATATCAAGTTCTTTGCTAATTGCTCTAGTGAATGGTTGATTTACTTGGCTACCTGCTCATGTTCTGTGTTTTATGTAGGACAGACTTTCAGACCTGTGAAACTCCGTATTAGTGATCACATTAGTGATATTAAAAACAAAAAAGCAAGTAGCGCTCTGTATAAGCATGTTTTAAATCACCCTACAGCCAATTTCAGATTTACTGTTATAGATAGAGTCATTGGTAACAAAGGGAACAAAGTTGGTTGGCACAATATATTAAACTTGAAAGAAAGAAAATGGATTATTAAATTGGGGGGGGGGGGATTATTCCCCCCTGGGCTAAATGAGCAATTGTGACCAATCATGTTCTCCTACCAATGTATATATCATGTGGCTATTTGTGGAAGTTTTGTTACACTGAGGAAGGCTATGTAAATTTGTGCTGAAACCGGTCTGTTTAATGTCACATTAAAATATATTTTTTACACACCACTTTGGGCTGGCATTACTTTTTTTGGGCTTTGATACTCCTTTTGGTGCCGTGCTCTTGCCGCACCTGCTGAGGTTGGTTGCTGTGGACTGCACTAATTCTAGCAATGGTTCCGGGACTTCAAACTCTGCAATACTGTCCAAGTAAACTTTCTTGGGATCTTGTCATATGCTTTCTCCAATTCTAGGAATGCCCAGATGGACTCTTTCCTCATTTCTAGCAAAAATAATGGAAAAATGCATTCACCATCAGCTAATAGGCCATCTAACTCAACACAACTTACTAGCTAAGGGTCAACATGGCTTTAGGCTATTCCATAGTACCACCACTGCCCTCCTATCCTTTACAGACACCATTAATAGAAACTGCAATAACAATCTACTCTCTTCAGCACTATTTATTGATCTTTCAAAGGCTTTTGATATGGTAAATCACACATTGCTTATCAATATTCTCAAATCACTTTCCCTGGATACACAGTCTATAAAGTGGTTTACTTCCTACCTGAGCAATAGGCAACAAGCAGTGCTCTGGGAAAATAATCTGTCATCCCACCTGACAGTCACACTGGGAGTTCCCCAGTGCTCCATTCTAGGTCCTCTCTTATTTTCAATTTTTATAAATGATCTCTACTTGGCTATTTCCACTGCAACTTGTATGCAGATGACTCTACATTAATCTGCACAGCTAAATCTGCTTCTGAACTGCAATGCCAAACCCAGAAAGTATTTAGCATAGTTGAGACATGGTTCTTAAAGTGCTGCCTCCTATTGAATCCCAAAAAAACAAAGCTCCTGCTCTTTACTCCTACTTGTAGGTCCACACCAATATATATCTCAGTCATTTCTAACAATGGTGCCCTCATATACCCATACTCTACCACCAAACTGCTTGGTATTACAATAGACAGCAACCTTAACTTCAACACCCACATTAACAACACAATAAAATCAGTTAACAGAAAAATGGGCTGCCTGTGCAGAGTCAAACCCTTCTTTACAAGAACTACCATTGCCCACTCCCATCTAATCTCTACTCTACTCTATGTCTCACCAATATACACTAACCTATCCAAAAAAAATATTCTAAAACTTGCTACCTCTTATCATAATATTGTCAGATTTGCCACTGGTAAACCCTTCAGAACCCATCACTGTCAGAATCTCAAACAACTCGGATGGCTTGAACTTCAAAACCAGCTTCAATTGAACCAATTTACAATTGCCCATAAGATCCTTTACCAGCCAAAAAATACTCCAATACTCTCAGACCTCATAACCCCCTATAAAAATCTTAATGCCTTGCGTTCATCAAATAAACTCCTAGTTAACATCAACAAGTCTCACAACATGGCAGGGGACTCTATTCTCAAACACAACTGGGAAAAACTGGAACCTTTTACCTATTGAACTTCCTTCCCCTTCCAAACAAAAACTTAAAACCTTCCTCAAAACACACTGGCTGTGCCCTTGTAGCAACCCTGACTAACCTATCATTACTGCTACTAATATATTTTCTATCTGTTCTCTTGCCACTAAATTAATCTTCTGTAGTGCAATTAAAAGCATGTAGTAAGAACTGGATACTATTTTTTAGCCCCTTGCACATGTATATATCTTGCTCTAAACTTTGTATATAGTTTTATGATATGTACTGTTAAATGCATAAAACATCTTCATGTCTACTTCTTGTTTTTTTTTTGTAACAATACATATTGTCTGTTTGTATCTGTCTTGGAGCTTTTCTCCCCGGGCCTCTACTGAAAATGGACATATATCCAGCTAGACTAGCCCGGTAAACAAATGTAAAATAAATAAATAATTGTCATCTATCTGTCTCACTGCAAACATTGGGTTGGTTGTGCTGCATCCTTATCTGAATCCAAACTATTCTTTTCCTTTTGTACTTTATACTTGCTCTGTCTATTTGTTTATCAATCACTCTCTCCAGCACTTTCATGTAGTTTGAGAGAAATGTGTGATAACTCTGTACCTCTGTGCTTCATAAAGTTGTGGATACCCCCTTTGTTCTTGAAGGACACTGAGATAAGAATGTGTATTCTCTAGTCATCTTCTATGCTTTTCTCTCCATGCTACTTTGAGTAAACTCAGAAACCATTTCTTTGCCTAACTTATCCAATATCTTGATCATATTTGCCATGACTTCATCTGAGTGCACTGCTTTTCCTGACTTAGTTTTACCTGGTTCTACACTTACTTCTAGGGTGAGGTATTTTTCCTTTTTCATCATCTGCTGTGTATGGGGAAGTATAGCCCTTAGATGTGAGACAGGTTAGTTTTACCCTATTGATGATGTGTTGTTGAGATAGTAATCCTGCTCAGTGCAAGAGGAGCCACAGGTTCAGACATTTGGTGTATGTGCTTGGCTGAGGAGCCAATAGTGCAAAGCTATCATCTGTTAAATTATGACCGAATGCCTCTAAGTCAGAATCCCAACTAAACATAATGATACCGCAGGGCCATGGATCTCCAGTTGGCCAGGGATAGCAGGCCACTAGGTCAGCGAGGAGTGACGCTCATCACTGGGTCGGAACAAGGACAGAAAGGGGCTGCCTCTCTCCAGCAGTACACAGCACATTCATGGGGAATTGGGTGCTAAATCATTCATAGACGACCTGATTCTGACCTTAAGAGACCTTAAGTCTTTAAGGTTTTCTTCTTTCAAAAGCTGGTTAAAGTACTCCTTCCATCTGCCTTTGAAGTCATGCGGACTGGTGAGCAGGTTGTTGCTAGCATCCCTTATGAAGGGTGTCTGATGACTATCTTCATCTCTGGCTTTGCCCTGCATCTAGATGGAGTTTCTTTGTGCCATCTGCTGAGCCACTTTCCCAAAGCTGATAGTATGCTTCTGAATCCTTGTTCTTTGCTACTGAGACTGCTCTGTTAGTCTCTCCATTAGCCAAACAGTATTTCTTCTTAGCCTGGTCCATCTTTGTTTTATTTATTGACTTCTTTTTCCTGTGTTGTTTCTGCCTTTTTATATTTGTATACTTGGCTCAGGCAGATATCTGTTCTATAGCCTTAACACATGCCATTTTGAGGTGCTGCCATTCTTCCTCAACTCCACATATTCCCTGTTCTTCCAAAGGTGCTAGGACACTGAGTATTCCCTTCAACTCTCAGGCTTTCACTCAGACTTGGAGATTTCTCTGAGCACTACTTGCAGCTAATTGTGGCAACCAGTGGTTTATGCTGTCGGACATCTGTTTCGCTACGCATGACTTTGCAATCACTGATTGTATCTCAGTGCCCTGTCTTTACTAGAAGGAAGTCTACCTGAAATACATGCTATCCACTCTTGTTTGTGTTCTTGTGTCTGTCTGTCTTGGTGACCCATGTATTGGCCACCATCAGGTTTTTTATCAGACAGAAGTCTAGAATAGCCTCCTTCATTCCTGTTGCCTCACCCATAAGGATGCAGGCAGTCTATATGCTGTACTCTGTCCTGATATGAGCATAAATGTCTCACATTATCAACACCAACTCATGTTGTCTTGCTTTGTATAGTAGGTCCTGCAACTGCTGCATGACTGCACTCTTTTCTTTGCCACCAGATGTCTACTGTGGGGCATAGGCACAGATTATGCATACTGCTCTATCATTACACTGGATTCTGATCACCATGAGTCTGTAACTAGTTCTGATGAAATCTCTCATTGTTTTCTGAAGCCTCTCTCTCACCACAACTCCCACACCATTTCTAGTCTGTCCTACACCTGCATAGAAGACTCTGGATCCCAAGCCAAATGGCTTTGCTTCACTGCTGTCACTCGTCTAGTCAGGATAAAATAGATGAGTCTTTGTGGGTTCTGTTCAAGCAGCTTTATTATGTACAAACGCATCAGGATTGAGGCTTAATAACTTTAACTTAGATAAACTTATAAACAAACTAGTATTACACTCATACATGCTCACTCTTTGGCTGCACTCTCAAAATGGCACTGAAGCTAGCACGTGCTTGCTATTTATATGCATGTGTTGACCTTGCAAATGCTTTTTAAAGGTACAACACACACACATACACACACACACACACACACACACACACACACACACACACACACACACACACACACACACACACACACACACACATTATTCTACATCCTCCCTCTTTGAGAAATCAGTCATGCAATATTGGCGACATTAATTGACATGCAATCAATGCAAATAATGCTTTGTCATGCAGTTATGCAGAACTAAATACATATAGACAATTATATCCAGGTACCTGTGTATTTCACACTAGGTCTGGAAATATGACCAAATCATGTGACATAGAAATTAGAATCAGGTCTAGCAAGTGGGACTGTCTCTGTGGAATGTTCAACCTTAGGGACATCAGGACCATCATCAGGAATGGAAGTAGAAGTTAAGGCACGTTCTGCAACAGGAACATTGCCTGAATTACTCTGAGATCTAGAGCCTGTATCACAGGAACAATGCTGCGATATCAATTCTGGCACAGGACAGGGGCAGCTCGTGCTATAGGACTGCTGGACTGCAGGTTTCCCACCTAGAAAAAACAAAAGAAAAATCTGCGAAACAAGAAAACAAAAAAAATCACGAGTCCCAACTCTTCTGCGCATGTGCGGACACAATGGGGAAGTCAGACTGTCTTTATCAGCAGTCCGGATACAGACAAAGAGATACCCAGCAATCTGTGTTGTGAGATACCCAGGAATCTGTGCAGTGATGACTGCACAGAACAGAGGAGCTCCGGACTGCTTCAGCTGCAGGCAGAACCAAGGAGGACTGAGGGGTGAGCTCTCACAGAGATTTCACTGCTGTGTGGGCTTCATTTGTGAGTATGTGGATTATACTGCTGGACAAAGGCTGCTGGTAGGTGTAGAAATGGTCGCTGGCTGGATTGTGGGCTTCCTTCATGAAACAGGTAGGTGTGGATTATACTGCTGAACACATTTTTTACAGCAGGTAGATGAAGGCTTCATGACATGGATTATATGGCTAGACAAAGGGTGTGTGTGTGTGTGTGTGTGTGTGTGTGTGTGTGTGTGTGTGTGTGTGTGTGTGTGTGTGTGTGTGTGTGTGTGTGTGTGTGTGTGTGTGTGTGTGTGTAATGCCCCAGTTGATATATACTGGCAGCTAGAGAGAACAAATGGTGGTGGGTAGAGATGCTCAGGCTTGAACCCTGTACCTTGGATGCAGGTGGTAAGGACCTAAATTCCTTATCCACCACCATTTCTGCAGTGCCAGCTGGTGACTTCAAATCAAAGGGGGGCTGCAGGAGACAGCTGAATGGTGGGGTCAATGGGAATGGGTGTGACCAAATAGAAAGGGGAGGAGCTATGCTCTAAACCACAAAAACTTTAATTAAATACGCTGCCCTGGGTGCCATCATTATGAGAGTCCAATCAAGACAAAATGAAGTGTACGGACAAGAAAAAAAAATTCAATCCATTGGCTGCATGACAGCTTACTTAATATCTAGATGGAAACAAAAAGGATGTGAGGCATGAAAAAATAAATTACTTTTTAAATACATTACTGGAATGCCAGTCAAACTCAAGTATAAAAAAAACAAGCAACACTTAACTCAAATCACTTCTCCTTGCACTCCAGTTCTAATTATAATTTATATTCAGCTTTATTAAAGTACCAAGTAACATGCTGAAAGTAGCAATCTCTGTGATACCCCCACTTATAAAAATGTTTCTTATCCAAAAAAGTCCTGCTGCCTGACAACAACTATCTACTTATTTCATGGGGAAAACATGATCAAAGTAAAAAATGAAAAGCAAACAAGAAACAAGCTTAACATATATTGCTTAAAGGATTACTGCACAGGATATGGACCACACGTGATAGATTGGCATTCTGTTTAGTTTGCAGGTAAAGCCTGTAATGAGCTTAACATAATCTAATCCTATCCTTTATTACAAATACTGTCATATGCATTTCAATACCCAAGACTTATATGTTATCTAGTTATGTAAGTATTCTCTGCATGGCAACAACAGAAAGGCTTTCAATGTTTGTAATACTGCTTATTAAAACTAACTTGCATGTTACAATATCAGCTAGTAACTATGAACCTATCAGTTTGCCATACAGTCCCTATTGCGATATTACTAGCTTATCATTTTTTTAATGCATGCAACATAGGCAATTTATTCCTCAAGGGCAACAGGCACTTCATTTGTAGATGAATAAAGAATGACATATAAAGTTGTTTGCTAGCAGAAACCTCTTCATTGCAACAGATTTCTTTAATGTGGAATTATTTAGATGACTTTTACTACTTCAGAGATTGTGCATATTACTGGTGGACTGTAGAAGGATGAGTAGGCTTTTATGATGGAAATGTTCTGAATTGTGTAGTTTTGTCATTGGTGCATGCATTTTGTTTCATTGTTTACTGGAAAAATGTTCAAAACAATAAATTTAAAATGCCCTCTAACAACTATACTGTATTGTACAAGGAATACAATTTAATACAATTGGGAAGGTGTATCAAAGAGCATGTGTATGTTTGGTGTTCAAGGGGCCTATGATTTGAAAACAGCCCAAAGTTAATCTTTATCTGCCACTGGCAAAATTTATTTTCTTTGAATGTTGGTTTCAATGCTGTTTCAATTGTGAGTTTCAAGGGTAGAGAAGTTTTAATGCTAAGTCTGTTTTCATTGTGAGACTGCAATGCTTTGTTTAGCAGATATCTATTGGGGTTTGTGCTGTAAAAATGCAAAATAAAACTTTCAAATGAAGTATGCACATTACAGTGCTTATGATTAATGGGGCAAAATAACCAAGGAATGGCATATTGGAATGGTTGCAGGGGGGAGGCTCCAATCGACCATGATTTTGAGAGGGGAAGGGCAGCCAACTCAGACAGCCCCAGTTGAACTATACCTCTCAGCTGTCCATATTTTGCAGAATGAATAGATATTTGCTTCTTATTTTTGGTTTGTTCCTCATAAAATGTGTGGTTTTCTGGAAAATCATTTAGGAATGAAATCACTAAATGACAGACATTGAGTTTTACATCATAACCTTCAGAAAAATGCATGCTAAAGCAAGACCTGTTATTCTATCAACTGTCTTAAGTTTATACTAGAGCAATTTTTAGTAGTGTTTGTATGTCCCCCCAATATATTTGGCCTTGTCCAGATTTCCTGCTTTAACAGGTTGAGAGGTATGTGCAAATAAAATTGCTTTATAGAATTAGGCATATCCAAACCTTTCAACTGTCCCTGATTTTGGCTCAAAATGTTGCTCTTCCCCTAATAATCCCTCTGCAAAATGGCAATTTTGGAAGAAAACATGGAGGGTTTACAATTAATAAATAACTGTAATAATCAGTTATGGATTACTTTTATTTCAGAAATGCATGTAGATTATTTTATTTTGTCAGCTGCTCAAGTTAGCAGTACTAATATTAAAAATTGTCCCTACTTTGACAGGTTCCCAGCTGTATTGTGTGGCTATTTTATATTTTTGCATCACATTTGTGGTCTATTTTTCATAAAATTGTGTTTTTTTTGGCAAATTAGTGGCAAATCATTAAAGACTGAAGTTAGAAAATAATGAAAGACATTTGCGTTTCAGATTTCATACCTTTCAGAAAATTCATACTAATGCAAGACCTACTATTCTATTATCTTTCTAAGTTTATAAGAGCAATATTTAAAAATGGTCCTTATTTTTGGGCCTTTGTCCCACTTCTATGTATGGCTTTGTCCAGATTTCTTGCTCTGAGGTTGAGAGGTATGACAAATGTGTCAGGGCCATCACAGTCAGCCAGAGACATTTCAAATTGTGACAAACTTGTTGCACCCCACTCTCCCATGTAGTGACTCTGGATGTATCCAAGCAAGGCAAGGAGCAGTTATGCAGTGTAAATGTGCAGACTATCCCCCCCACACCCAAGGTAAAGACAAGTACTACAGTGGCATTTCATCTGTCATTGATTTTGCAGAATGTTCTGGTTTCTGTCATATTTTTATATTGTTGATTTATGCTTATTATTATTCAGAAAGTGCCTTTTGCTCTGTGTTTACGTAGCAGTGCTTTAATGACCATCAGGTAAGCTTGTCTGATATTGTAACATGTACGTTAGTTTTAATAATCAGTATTACAAACATTGAAAGCCTTTCTGTTGTTGCCATGCAGAGAATACTTACATAACTAGATAATGTATAAGCCTTGGGTATTGAAATGCATATGACAGTATTTGTAATAAAGGATAGGATTACATTATGTTAATAAGCTCATTACAGGCTTTACCTGCAAACTAAACAGAATGCCAATCTATCACGTGTGGTCCATATCCTGTGCAGTAATCCTTTAAGCAATATATGTTGAGCTTGTTTCTTGTTTGCTTTTCATTTTTTACTTTGATCATGTTTTCCCCATGAAACAAGTAAATAGTTGTTGTCAGGCAGCAGGTCTTTTTTTGGATTAGAAACATTTTTACAAGTGGGGGTATCACAGAGATTGCTACTTTCAGCATGTTACTTGGTACTTTAATAAAGCTGAATATAAATTATAATTAGAACTGGAGTGCAAGGAGAAGTGATTTGAGTTCAGTGCTGCTTGTTTTTCTTATACTTGATTTTGACTGGCATTCCAGTAATGTATTTAAAAAGTAATTTATTTTTCATGCCTCACATCCTTTTTGTTTCCATCTAAATATTAAGTAAGCTGTCATGCAGCCAATGGATTGAAATATATATTTTTTCTTCTACACTTCATTGTGTCTTGATTGGACTCTCATAATGATGGTTTGGCACACAGGGCAGCGAATTTAATTAAAGTTTTTGTGGTTTAGAGCATAGCTCCTCCCCTTTCCAGTTGGTCACACCCATTCCCATTGACTCCACCCATTCAGCTGTCTCCTGCAGCCCCTCTTTGATTTGAAGTTACCAGCCGCCACTGGTACAGGAAGACGATGTCTGCAATTTCTCCTGTACTCCACACTCTCAGATTCTACGATATTGGATCTCTGCTTGGTACATATATCTGTTACTTGACCAATCCAGTCAAAACCTTTACCAACACTAAGTAATGTTGATTGTTCCACTCGAATATATCAGTGGCTACTGTTGATCAAGGTATTTCAGTATTCTGCAAATACGGTTTAGTACTATTGCATACTGAACAAGAAGAAAGAACTTTATTAATGTCTTTTACTAGAGAAGGCCAAAATACTAGTTCTCTCGCCCTTCTTTTGGTAGATTCGGAACCTGGGTGACTACAATGCAAAATCTGGATATATTTATGTTGTAAAGAAGCAGGAACAACAATTTTAGGACCATTGAAAAATTGAAAACAATGCCATCTTCCATCAATATCTCATCTCTGCAAGGAAAATAAGTTTGCACTTCAGGTGGCACACTAGATTGCTTTGACAGCCATCCAACAATAATGTTGTGGTTGAGCTTTTACAAAACTGGATCAGTCTTTGTATGATCTCTCAGCTCATCAAGTCTCGTGGTAGAAAAATTATGCACTTCCATGATGTCAAAGTCAAAATTCTCTGTATGAAGCTGCTCTATTTAGTTCTGGGTGATCTGGATAAGGTATCAGCCAGATAAAGAAGTTTGCCCTTTGTATACACCATTTTGAAGTTGTACTTTTGCAATTTGAGCATCATTCTTTGTAATCTTGCTGGAGCTGAATGCATAGGTTTCTTTAGAACAGTAAATAGACGTTGGTGATCAGTTTCAGTCTGAATAGCCTGACCCTAAATATAATCATGAAACTTTGAACATGCAAATACTATTGGCAGAAGTTCTTTCTCAATTTGAGCATACCGCATTTCAGTTTTGGTAAGGGTTCTAGATGCATAGGCTACTGGTCTGTCTTCTAAGAATAACTGCACCAAGACCACATTTTTGAAGCACCACAGGAAAGAGTGACTGGTTTATTGACATCATAGTATCTTAGTGTAGGTGGGGTGATAATTTACTACTTAAGGTCTTCAAATGATCTCTGGTGTTGTTCCAACCAAGACCATATAACATTGTTGCATGTCAGCTCTCTCAAAGGTGCTGTCAACTCACTGAAGTCTGGAGTAAACTTGCCTAAATAGTTGACCTTACCAAGAAAGCATTGCAGAGCCTGATCTCTAGAATGGCTGCTTGCTTAGACAGATCTGATCTCAAGCCAGTGCTGGTAAATAAATGACCTACATATGTAACTTCTGGGAGTCTGAATTTGCACTTCAGAGGAGCTTTTAGTTCATTTCATGTACTCTGTCTAAACTTTTCTTAAGGATTCTGTCATGCTCTGCTTCACCATTACCTCCAACCAGTAAATCATCTACTATTATGGCACAAGGATAACCTGAAAAAATTTGTTCCATTGCACGCGGAAAGACTTCACTTGCAGAATTTATTCCAAATGGCATCCTGAGAAATCTATACCTGCCAAATGGGGTACTGAAAGTATTAATTAATGAAGATTTGTGATCAAGCATCACTTGCCAAAATGAACTTTTTGCATCTAAGACAGGAAGAAACAATGCCATTTGGTACTAATGATGCGACTTCCTCAACCGTGCGCATTGGATGATGTGGCTTCTTTAATGTTTTGTTAAATCTCTTGGGTCAATACATATTCTGATTTTGTCTCAGGCTTTGTTTGCTGGCTGGTACCATGGACTACACCCATTCAGCAGGTTCTGTGACTGGACAAATTATACCTTGCTGCACCATTTTATCCAACTGAGCTTTAACTTTATTCTGCAAAGCTATCAGAACTTTTCTTTCTGGTCTGACCACTGGACTGAACTCTGGGTCTAACTTCATAGAATACACAACAGGAAGTTTGCCCAACTTGTCATCAAAAACATCAACATACTCTGAGAAAATAGCTTCAGTAAAATTGGAACTAGAATATGTGGTTATATGATGAACTTCTTTGGTAAAGGAAAGGAAGCTCATTCTCAAACTGTCTCTGTGACCCCAATAATGACTGCACAGGTCTTCAGACTACATAGAATAACAAGCTGTAACAGTTCCTTGCCAAGCTACATTAAAGCACTGCAGATCCTTCGATTTGAATTTCTTCACCTCCATAAACAACAAGTTTTGCACTGCTAGTCACATTGAGTTGCTCATTAGTTCTCACTTAAGTCTGCTGACATAGCATTATACTTTGAGCAATTGCCTACTTTAAGCTCAGCGGTTTTACCACTGATCTGGACAGTACAAAACACTTCACTCTTTGCCAACAAATTTACTGCATCAACCTTTTCACCAATTACTGATACACCATCTATGTTGGAAGTAGAATTGCAGCTCTCTATATGATCGACTTGTTTCTTCGAGTGACTGCACTTTATAACTGTACGAGGTCTAATTGATTTGCAAGACTTTTGAAATTTGCTCCATTTTTTACACCTGTGGCATTGCTGACCAAATGCTAAGCATTATTTTCTTTTAGACTCATGACTGGCTGGATTTGGGTTTTGTTGACTCACCCTTATACTGCACTGAGCATGCCCTTTTCCTAGAACTTGCTGGAAAACTATGGAGCCTCCCAAGACAACCCGCAGGGGCTGTACTTGCCATGTGCTTAGCCCTGATTCTGCTAGCCACATGTTGCATGTTGTCTTGCTCTGGAGCCTGCTGAAACCATGCTCTTATCACTTGCAAGCACACTTGTGTGTATTTTCATAACTTCATGGATTTGACAAATCTCAATCGCTTTGCTCAGCTTTAAATCACTGTCATGAAGCAAAATCTTTCTCACTGCAGCACTATTAATACCACACACAATCCTGTCCTTTATCATCTCATCTTTTAAGTCATCAAACTGACAAATTTTAGCTTTGTTTCTCAGGTCAGCTATATAAGCTGCAAAAGCTTCCCCTGGTTTTTGATCTCTTGTGTAAAACAAATGCCTCTCTAATGTAATATTTATCTGGGGGGTTACACATTTCCCTGCGCTTCAAACACTTGGAGTCTTCCCTTAATTCAGCCTGTACAACAATACGATGGTTTTCACCTTCTCCCTCATCATATGCTGCTGGTGCATACACAAAAACACTATCTTTTAATGGCCTCAGACCCAGCTAGGTTTATCAAAATGAATGCCCTGGTGCATGCATCTTTACCTGAATAAGCTGCTTCTATGAAAATATCGTACTCTTGCTCAAATATTCTCCAATTCTCTGCAATATTCTGATCAAATACAAGTGGTGACATTTTTTGAAATCCA
The DNA here is from genome assembly GCF_019279795.1 of Protopterus annectens. Taxonomy (NCBI): domain Eukaryota; kingdom Metazoa; phylum Chordata; order Ceratodontiformes; family Protopteridae; genus Protopterus; species Protopterus annectens. Next base: position 761,716,596 of record NC_056739.1, on the reverse strand, counting down.
TCTGCCATATTAGCATATAACTTTGAAGCCTTACACAAGTATGCATGAACACACACATATACACATGCCAGACATTTATGCCAGTATTTGTAACTATGCCCAGTAGCACAACAAGCCTCTGAAAAACTGAACTTTGTGAAGTAAGTCTCTCAGGCACTGCAATACTCTTGAAATTACTGTACTGCAAGAAATCACTTCTTATCAGTATAAGAAACATTTCAAAGTAACTGCACTGTGCGAATAAACTGGGCAGAAGAAGTTCAAAGTAAGAAACATTTCAGTGTAATTACACTTTGCAAATAAACAGTAGACAGCACAATGGCTGTACTTTGCTAAATAACTCTTTACAGTACAAGAAACATTGTGTAATGGTGTTACTTTGCGAATAGACACACCCAGCACAAGAAAAATTTTGAAATGGCTATATTTTGACAGTACTTCATGAAATAGCTCCACTTTGCATACCAATAAACTCTTCAGAATAAATGCACAGTAATAAGCACACACTGTAAGCACTTTTGCATACTTTGAGATATAGTTATGCCCTAAATATAATGCAAAATAATAGTTATGCCAAAAAACATGCAGTTTCCTTGCTTTAGTTATGTTTAATGTGCCCTTGTTGCCCTTATTATATTTGTTTAATCTCTTTTCATGACCATTATACTTTTCTTGTGCTTGTTTTACTCTAAACATGACCATTTTGCTTTAAACGTGCTTGTTTTGCAATTCAGAGGTAATTTTGAACCCCTTATGTGCTTTTCTGACAATCGTTTTATCAACTATCTTAATTTTAAACATTTCATTTAATTAATAAATCTTTTGTTCCTCTTGCTTAATAATGTGGTTTGTGCCCTTGTAATGCTCCATTTTTATCTTTTTTTGGTACTTACGTATTATCGCAACCAGATTTTCACAACAGTGGTTGCTTCCAGATCAGTGAATGTGCAAGTTAATGTGCTTGAAATGGAAAACGGTGTGTTTTCTTTAACAAAATAGGTTGTTTTCCGGAGTGCTACCAACACAAAGTACACAACATACTGTTATTGTTTCTTCATGCTCTTTACTGGTGGCAGCATGTCGCTGCATTGCAAGGTCGCCCACTGAATGTTCTTTGTCAGCCCATTCTGTGAAATAACAGCCATTCTACGTGCATTCCTTCCAGTTTGGCTTCAATTGTCAGGGCTGCTGTAGCATCCTTGACTGCCGTAGCTGAATGCAAGAATTGGTTAAGGCATTCAGTAGCGGCTTGCCAGTAATAGCAGGTATTAAGGCTTCTGAGGAATGCGGTTATTTATTTGCATGTGCATTTTTTAAGCGTAGTGGAAAGTTGTCAGATCAGAGATATATGCATCTTTTTTGAATTTGGCACCCTCGCTGCAATGTTTTGGCCCTTTTTCCCCCCAATTCCAACTTATATGACATGACTGAACTGATTTTATTTGGAAATCAAACACAATGCCTCTTAGCACTTGGATCCCGATCATGACAAATGTTCATTAATGTTGATAAAATGTAATACAGAGTGTTTTCTTTTAACAGGCATTTTTAAAATTCTGAGACCCCCCTAGGGATGATGCCTTCAGAAATACATGTCTGCATATGATATTTCTCAAACTGAGTCCGTTTTAACTTCAGTAAGTCTTTTTCAATGGCAAACAACTCACTCTTCAGTGCAACAAAATCAATAATAGCAGCATCATCATTTTCTAAAGTGGTATTTCCACTCAGCAAGGGGTTATTTTGTTTGTTCACCTTCAAGATAAATTGACCCACATTATCACTAGTCCATAGATTTTTTGAAATGGGTATATAGTCCAATTCGACATCTCCCAGGTTAGAATTAATACCTGTTGTCATAATTCTGCTTCTGCTGGAACAGTGAAGACAAATAAATAACAATAAAAAAGTTCCAACTTCAACCAGATACCTCAGAAACTTATATGACATGAATGAACTGATTTTATTTGGAAATCAAACACAATGCCTCTTAGCACTTGGATCCCGATCATGACAAATGTTCGTTAATGTTGATAAAATGTAATACAGAGTGTTTTCTTTTAACAATACACCTTATTTTCTGGACTGCTATCAGTACAACGTGCAAGACACGCTGTTGTTCTTTCTACTGGCACCTGTGTCGCTTCCTGCAAGTCTGCCCGTTGAACGATGTGCCAGTAAACACCATTAAGAAAGAACAACAGCATGTCTTGCACAATGTATCGATAGCAGTCCAGAAAATAAGGCATACTGTTAAAAGAAAACACACTATATTACATTTTAAAAATATTAATGAGCATTTGTCATGATCGGGAAGCAAGTGCTTTTACCTCGAAAATCTGGTTGCGATAATACGTAAGTACCCTTTTTTTTATTAAATAAATCGTTAGTGCAGGTTTTTATTACCTTTGGTCCATTTTGGCCCTTTTTCTTGCTTGTTTCTCTTAGTTTACCTTCACTGTTAACTCTTCACCTCGTAGCTCTGAAAAGCAGTCTCTGTAATCCCAGTTCTGCCACCATGTTGCTCGTCTAGTCAGGATAAAATAGACGAGTCTTTGTGGGTTCTGTCCAATCAGCTTTATTATGTACAAACACATCAGGATTGAGGCTAAATAACTTTAACTTAGATAAATTTATAAACAAGCTAAATTCATACATGCTCACTCTCTGGCTGCACTCTCAGGATGGCACTGAAGCTAGCACATGCCTGATACATATATATATATATATATATATATATATATATATATATATATATATATATATATATATACACGTGCCAACCTTGAAACGTTTCTTAAATTTACAACACACCGACATTATTCTACAACTGCCCTTCCATCTTGTCTCTTGAGTACAAAGGAAGCCATGCCATGCAATTCCAGACTGCATACTGTAAGTGAACCTATATTCTCTCTAGCAATCGTTAGTTCATTTTTTTGCAGGTTGATTGGTTTTATATATAACTTTTTCTCAGCAGAGCCATCTCACATAAGTCAGACATGCAAAAATAGTGGGTATCTGAAGTTTTCCCAGACTGTGAACTGCCCACCTCCACCACCACCCAACAAGCTGCTTTGCACAAACACTGAGGATATCTAGAAAATGGACTTATAACCAAAATGACTGTAATCTACTACTAGACTAACTCCTTGACAAGGTACTTCTTAAAGATCAGTGCAGGGCTATTGTTTTCTCTATATAAGAAGGTTAAATTAGCTAGAAGCAGGGAACATTCTGCATGAGGCCACTCCCTCCTAATCCTCAAGAAGAGAGTGGCACCCACCCTCCCACTACCCCCTCCCTCCAGGGTCTGTGCCAAAGCTTGGATCACTTGTTGCTGCCAACAAGATTGAAACAGCTACACTCAACCAGAGGCAGGGGAAAGCTTCACTCTTTAGTCAAGCCCTTAATGGGCAAAATAAGCACTTTCATTCCAGAAGATCATGATCTAACTAGATACAACACCTTACTTTCACCTCGACTGCAAAAAATAAATTAAAAAAGAAAATGTATTGCAAAACCTGCAAAGGTTAACATGGAAAGACTAGTTCACACAGTGATAAACCACGGTCAGCAGGATCAAATTGGAGTGAAACAAGCCAAATGTTCTCCAAAAAATGTAGAAATCTGCTAGCTTGACACATTTGGAATAAGGGTGGGGTGCTGGTGAAAAGGAAAACCAAGTTAAGACCTCAGGGGTGCAGATTAGGACAAAAAAATCAAACCAAGGCTATTTCATTTGTAAGGCCAGGCCACCCAAGATGAACAACTCAACCCTTGAAAAGAACCTCCAGTCCAGATTAGGGACCAGCTAATGGGCAAACATTTACCTCTTCCTAAAAGGAGGAAATGTGCCTGTGTGATCCCACTGACTTTGGTAAGAAAAAAAAAACACATTTCAAATTCATAGCCTAAACTGAATAAGATGACTGGCAGATAAGATAATAATATCAGTAGCAAATATACTTATTCATGCTAAAGAGATGATTCAACCAAAAGAAAATTACAGTGAACAAAAGCAAAGAATGAGCAAAGAAATACATAAGTAATACAAACAAAGATACAGAAAATGCAAATAAAACCAAAGGAAATAGTCCATTAACTAAGGTGTTGTTGGAAAAAGAACCAGTTTTCCAAAAATCCAGAGTACTTAAAAACTCAAAAAGTTTGAATACTTATTTGGTTGAAAAGTTTTTTGGGGATGTCAAAAAGAAAGAATGCATACATAAATGAATGCTCATTTGTGTGAATCATATATAGCTGAATTTTGTTTACATTGTGTAGGGAAGTAGAGTGCGCAGGCAAATGAATGTTTGAATGAATAGTGGTTATGAGGTACTGCAAAATTGTGTTACAACAGTTGGTATGTATGTGCAAGTGTTTGCAGGTTAGACTTGTGTAAGGGTTATAAGGGGATAGATTCAGTGTTTTGAACTTTTAGTGTTGTGTGTGTTTTGTGACCTTCTGTCTTGTATTGTGGTTCTGTTAGGAAAAGTTTTTTTAGTAAAGTAATGTATAGGTTTAGGTTTAGGTGCAGGGGTGGAGTTAGGCTGCTGCTAGGGTTAGCACACATGAATAAGGTTGTGCAAGGGTGCAAAGCAAAACGTATGATCACAAACACATAGTGAACTAGTATTACACCACCCCAAATTCACTAATCTACCATGCAGGACTAGCTTAGTCCTGCGTGGAAGTGCCCGTTTAGGAGCAGGATGGCAGCGCGCCATGCATTTTAACAAGGCTTGCTGCCCGAGTTCCCAGGCTTGCACGGAGCATGTAAAAGTGCAGGGGGTGTGTCTGAGAGCAGAGCACTCAGAATAAACATGTCCCTGCAATGTAGAACAGAAGAAAGTGCTAAGAAATGAGCGAGATCACTCATAGGTGTCCGCATATCCCCAGCAACAGTTCCTCATCTGTACAACAGCAACAGTACTGAAAAAGTAAATGAACAAACCCTTTTATTTTTTTTTAAATCCGAGTACAGCTAACTGTAGATGCATGGGTGTGCCCATCGCTTAGCTATGGTTAAAGCAGCTTAAAAGGCTGAAGAGGATAACAAGGAAGATATATGCAAATGAAGCAGCACAGCAATAGTGTAGTGGGCAGAGCATCCGCCTAATGAGCAGGCATTCCTGGTTTGAGTCCCACTGCAGCACAGTCTATTGTACATGGCAAAGCACGTTATAACCAATTTTGTTGTTGCAAAACCCACTAAAAGACATATATTTATGAACTGGAATACTACAGGAAATGCATATGTGAAGTGCCAGTGTCATAATAAATAAGGCACTAGTAAGCAGGTTTAAGCACAAATAAGCAGTGGTAAGCATATGTAAGCACTAGTAACCGTGTTTAAGTGCATCTGCACAGGGATAAGCACTGCCTACACAGAATAAGCAATATAGAAGCTAACTGAGTAGAATAAAGTGTAACCATAAGTTAGCAGTGCTTAGTTCCACGCAAACATGAGCACACCTGCTTACAACTGCTTTAAAGTGCCTTAATCACTCTGTTCATGTTCTACCCAGCAACAAAATAAACAGTCTCTGTAAGGCTCATACCCAGGACCCTGCACACCATACACAAAGTGATTTCCCACTAAGCCATGGCATATATATACATAATGCTGATGTTTTCACAAACATATCATCCAGCACAATCATTCAACAGTACAGGAAATGTAGTAATATCATACCACACAACAACCTCTTAATGCAAGACTTCTGGACAAAGTGTGCCAAAATGTGGGTACAAATATGGATATATGTCAAATACTGTTCTTATACACTTAAAATGTTTCTAGTTAAACAGTTATATGTATTAAGACACATATTTTGAAGGAGATGAAGTCTGAAACACAAAAGTGTCGGCATTATTTACTGACTTCAATCCTGAGATCATCCATGTCAATTGCCAAGAAAATGAGGTACAGGCCAAAATTATGACCCGAACATGTATGGACATATGGATAAATATATATCTGTAAATGTAGACAGATAGACAGCTATATGTATAAATAAATATATATATATGTATATATATATATATATATATATATATATATATATATATATATATATATATATATATATATATATATATATCTATGCATGACTCACAAATAATCATATAACATCAATTGTATATAGATGGATAAATATGTTCATATGTATGTATATATATATATATATATATATATATATATATATATATATATATATATATATATATATATATATATATATATATATATATATATATATATATATATATATATATAGGGTTTTACATATATAATTATGTAGATATACATATATGTCTGAGGAAGCAGCTTGGCTGTGGAAGCGTTCACCTTTGTATTTATTTATTTATTAAATCAGTGTTTTATTTAGCCGTGGTTAAGTGCTCTTTCCATTTACTTTTTCTCATATTTTCCTTTGTTGTGAGAGCACCTGTTTATCCACACAGTCTACTTAGATTTGTTGAATATATATATATATATATATATATATATATATATATATATATATATATATATATATATATACAGAGATAGAAATGTGCATAGCATTTCCACATGGGAACAAAATCTTGAACCACTCACTACAACATAACAGACCATAAGTACATAAACAATAAGCATAAACAATATACATCTTGTACGAATAGGCATACCCTCCCCAGCCAAACATGTCCACCCTGCAATACACTACCAAGTGTTGCAGATCCCATAACCAGGACCTGACATGACATGGGCTCAAGATGTTAACAGTACTACATCCCACCTGCATGATGTCAGGCTGGTATTAGTTAACATATCATGCAGTACAGTCTGGCTCCCATAGGAATTGTAAAATGTGGAAGCTATCAACATCCCCAGGATACAGGCACACATCTGCAGATACAGATATACCTATATATATATATATATATATATATATATATATATATATATATATATATATTTACATATATATAGATATACATGTGACTACACATACACACGCAGAGATATGTACAGTAAGACACATATGTAGAAGGTGCACAAAATATGGAACAGCCACTATGCCTACACTTCACACCTAAACAACTGGACACTGTATGGGGCACCAATACAAATGACAATCATTGCCTGCAACATATACCCACAGAGAGGTCACGGGAAAAATCACCACACACAGGTATACAGGAATGGAAAACCTCTATTTGTGTATTATTACAGTTCTATATACTAGTGCTACTGTAAATGGGATTGTCTTCACAGATATGATGTGTGTGGGAGGTCACATCCACTTTCCACATGTGTGCCATTGGCTACTGACAGACATCCTATATATATATATATATATATATATATATATATATATATAGGGGTTTTACATATATAATTATGCAGATATACATATATGTCTGAGGAAGCAGCTTGGCTGCGGAAGCGCTCACCTTTGTATTTATTTATTTATTTATTAAATCAGTGTTTTATTTAGCCGTGGTTAAGTGCTCTTTACATTTACTTTTTCTCATATTTTCCTTTGTTGTGAGAGCACCTGTTTATCCACACAGTCTACTTAGATTTGTTGAATATATATATATATATATATATATATATATATATATATATATATATATACAGAGATAGAAATGTGCATAGCATTTCCACATGGGAACAAAATCCTGAACCACTCACTACAACACAACAGACCATAAGCACATAAACAATAAGCATAAACAATATACATTTTGTACGAATAGGCATACCCTCCCCAGCCAAACATGTCCACCCTGCAATACACTACCAAGTGTTGCAGATCCCATAACCTGGACCTGACATGACATGGGCTCAAGATGTTAACAGTACTACATCCCACCTGCATGATGTCAGGCTGGTATTAGTTAACATATCATGCAGTACAGTCTAGCTCCCATAGGAATTGTAAAATGTGGAAGCTATCAACATCCCCAGGATACAGATACACAGACACATATCTGCAGATACAGATATACCTATATATATATATATATATATATATATATATATTTACATATATATAGATATACATGTGTGCCATTGGCTACTGACAGACATCCTAAGAACATCATAGTAAAGTACCGCTGCTAGCACGTACTACCCCTCTCGACTACAGCAGAGATATTGACCAATATCTGTGGACATTCTGACACACCCTGTACAGGCCAGTGGTATACACAGAACCCCTTAGTGCAAAACGTGTGTACCATGCCTGACAATATGGATGTTAACAGCCATGTAGATGGGTATAACACATAACAACTGGTATTCATATGCCACCATAGGTTATGCATTCACATCCCACTACTTTGTCTGACATACATAACTGTAAGGGAGGCCTGGCAGCAGTATATCTGGCAAGTATCTGCACATGACATCTCATTGGGTAAGTACACTAAGCTGCTAGGCATATAACAATGCACTGTGCAGGCTACAGGTAGTCTGGCTCAACACTGGCCTACATCTCCTATTTGGTTCATAGGTTCATAGGTTTATACTAGGCTATCTGCCCTAAGGCATTTATAAGCCTAGCCCAAATTTTTGTGGCTTATGCCACCCCTTATATGCAAAAATACTGTGCCCATTAGTTTGTTGTGCCTCTGTCCAGCAGTGACACAGAGATGATTCCCAGGATAAACCTACAATCTCCCATCCACAGGTCAAGATTTCTCTTGAACAGAGCCAGCGAGGTGCTCTGCCTCACATGGACCGGGATTTTATTCCACAGCATAGGGAGTCTCTAAGTGATAAATCTATCCCTCCAGCACGTCCTATTTATATCCGTGCTAAGGTTTAAGTCACTTGCTCTAGTGGTTTTGGTGGATTTGGATTTTTTGAGGTGGAGCATGTCCATTAATTCTGGGTTGGACATGGCCTTGTATGTCAGGCACATGTCACCTCTGAGCAGACGGTATGCAACTGAATAGAGCTGGAGTTTCTTCAATCTGGCAGCATATGACATATTTTGGAGTCCCTTTATCCTTTTGGTGAGGAACTTCTGAGGTCTCTCCAATTGCTGCAGATGTCGGGTGAGATACATCCCGAATGGGGCATAGTACTCGATCATTGGTCTGATACGTGAAGACTACAGGGGAACAATGAACTCACTAGATCTGGATGTGAATCCCTTCATGATCAGGTGGGCAATGTAGAAGGTCTTTCTAACCACTTTAGCAATGTGAGTGTCAAAAGAAAGGCCACTGTCAACCTGGGTCCCCAGGTCCCTGATAACCTCTTCTGTGCTTAGTGGATTGCCACCTATATGGATACTTGGGGTTACCTTGTTTTTCCCGAAGGGTATGACTATACATTTTTTGGCGTTTAACTTCAGGCCATGGCTCTGGCACCAGCTATCTGTTTCCATGAGTCCCTTCTGAAGGATATCCGTGTCCGATGCACTTTCCACTATGGCACCCAGTTTGCAGTCATCTGCAAACTTTGTCAGCCAAAGTCCTCCCATGTTGGCCTGTACTTCTGAGAAGTAGATGCCGAACAATAGGGGGCCTAGGACTGAGCCCTGTGGGACACCACTTGTGACCGGCTTGGAGTCTGACATAGCGCCAGCAACTCTAACCCTGTGGGTTCTGTCCTTAAGCCAGTTTGCAACCCATCTTGTGACATATGGGTTTACATTTAAGCTGGTAAGTTTTTCTACAATACCCGAGTGGGGTATTGTGTCGAAGGCCTTTGCAAGGTCAAGGTAGGCTGTATGGACTGCTTTTCCCTCATCAATGGCCTTGGTGACTGTTTTGAAGAAGTCGACCAAGTTCAAAAGGCATGATCTGCCCTTGATGAAGCCAAACTGGGTCGGGTCCAATGTCTGCAAGTCCCCTATATCTTTTTTTATGAGCTCCATTATGATCCTCTCCATAGCTTTGCAGACTAGACTTGTTAAGCTTATGGGGCAGTAATTACCAGGGTCCATAGAGGCACCGCCTTTGTGGAGTGGGACCACAGTTGCCGTACGCCACTCCTTGGGCACGTATCCTGTGGTAAGGCTGAGATTAAACAGCTGCCTTATGTGCGGGTTTAATTCCTCATTTAGCTCGTGTAGCACACAGCCGGGGACACCATCTGGTCCCATTGATGCTGTGTTTTTAGCTTTAGAGAGAGCAGCTTTCACCCGCGCATTTGAGATGTCTGGGAGGCTACACTCCACCGGGATAGTTATCTCTCCTTTAGGGGGGGAGAGGGGGGTGAAGTTTGCACTGAACCTGTCTGCCAGTATGTTGGCAATGTCTGTGGGTTCAGTGATTTTTGTATCATTTTGGACTAATTCTGAGCATATCTGGGAGTTTCCACCCAGGTTCCTAACATAGCTGAAAAAGGCCTTATGACTGTCCTTTGAATCCATGGCAATTTTTCTCTCAAAATTGGCCTTAGTTGATTTTATGAGTGCTCGTATTTTTTTACTAATAATGATCAGGGTGACTTCCCTTTTATGGATTTTGTTCTATCATGTAATAGCTTTCTCCTCTTATTGTAAAGTTTGTTAATGGCTGGGGTCCACCAGACTGGACGTTTGCCCTTTGTGGAAAGAGTCTTGGTTTTATTTGGGATTGCCTGATCCATGCAGTCCTGGAGGTGTTCATAGAAGGCATTTGTAAGGGCTTCCACAGCTTGGGTTGTGGTTTCCACTGGCTCAGGGGCCTTGAAGGATACCACACCAGTCTTGAGTAGTGTGAAGTTTGCTTTAGAGAAGTTCTTCACTGTGGTCTTTTTTGTTTGGGGTGGTGGCGGGATGTGGATTTCCAGTGAGATTAGTTTATGATCAGATCTCACCAATGAGGGATATACTTCCGGTGTGCAGCATTTTGTCGCCATGTTTGTGATAATCAGATCTAGTATATTTTCTCCTCTCATGGGAACAGTGACTAGCTGTTCCATGGCATTTGAATTTATGAACTCCAGGAACCTTGGGCTAGAAAGTTAGGGCTTGAGTAATGTTCCCAGTCTATATTCAGGTAGTTGAAGTCACCCAATATGATGGTGTTTGGAGATACATTTATACCCTCCAGTGTCTTCAGGAAGGCTGTGTGGGGTTCCTGAGTTTGAGAGGGTGGCCTGTAGCATGCTACAATTTGTAGAGCAGTTTTGCCTATGGTTAGTTGCACCTGGATGGTTTCCGAAGCTTGGTGCGTTGCCACCAACCTGGAGGTGTGGGTATCCTTTATGAATATGGATACACCCCCTCCTTTTGTGGTGTGGTCCAGGTTTTGGGGCCGGAACGCATGATATGAGGTAAAACCTAATAGTGCCGGGGTGCTCTCAGGAGCCTTGAACCAGGTTTCAGTTACAGCACAGACATCGATGTTCTCCATACTGAGAAGGGCCTCGAGTCGTGCATTTTGAGATTTAGACTTCTGGCATTGAGCAGCATTACCCTCAGTTTCTTCCCATTTTTGTTTTCTAGGGTGGTAGGTTTAGAATTTGAGCCTTGCCTAAAAAGGCACTATGGGGGTGGCAAGAGCCTTAGCCAATATCCGGAATCCCAGGGGTGACAGGTGCAAGCCGTCCCTTGCGAAGCAGCGTGGCTTGTCAAGCATGTCATCCCAGGCAGACAGACACTGGATCCCCTTTGAATGACACTAGACATTAAGCCAATTGTTAAAGCTGATCATCTTGTCTCTATATTGTGGCATCATTCTTGGTGAAGGAAGGATACTGCTCAGGGTCAGGGTCATACCTGCCTGGGCTACATAATCAGAGAGCTCCTCTATGTCTCTTTTCATGTAGTCCAGGGAGGTACATCTCAAGTCATTCACACCAGCATGGGCAATGACTGTGTCATATTTGTACTTGCCGTGGAGTGACCAGAGTGCTTGTGTTATGTGGCGGATTCTAGCACCCGATAGGCAGCTTACTGTGACCCTCTCCTTGTTCAGCCTGGTGAGTGGGACGTCAGTGTGTCTGACTATGGAGTCACCTATGACAAGTATGTTTGGTGTTGTATTTGGCCTTAAGGGCTGTGACTGCTTTGCGCACTGCTTTTGTGGTTTATGTGTTGCTTGTGGGGTGTCTTGAGGTAGCAGTTGTTTGGGTGTCTGCTTTGGAGGCCTCTGCTGTTTAGGTAAATTTTTACTCAGTGCCTCCGAGTATGTCTTTGTGTGTTTATGTGTTTGATTCAGTGGTGTGGTAGCATTATGTGAGGCTGGTTTTGTGGTGTGTGTAGTTGCCTTCTCCTCCTGTCTGGTCTTGCCACTCCTGAGTTGAGAGAGCTCAGCCTCCAGTTTGGCTAAATAGCTGCATCTCTCACAAGTATTTGTGTTATGTGGGAGGAGAAGAGGGTTGTCTATGTACGAGGCAGTTATAACATTGCCTCAAGATGCCCAGATTCACCAGCTGGACCAGAGAGGAGATTGACAACTGACCTTTGGACATGCTAGAATAATATTGGGAATTCCTTAATAATTGAAAACAAGGGCCAGTGGGGAGTGAGGGTGTAGTGCTTTTAATTTTTAATGCTGACATATATAATTGCTTTAGTGAGCAAGTGCCATATATATGCACATGTACCTGCATATATAGCAGGCTGTACAGGCATGTCATAGCACAGGTTAAGATACACCTGTGTGAAAGTGCATAACCACAACCAATGAGAACACAGCCATAGCCACATATGTCAAGCTAGTATAATATTACAGTATGGACTATCTGTTCAACACCATCCTCATACGTGCCACTCACACACTAACCCTACATATATTGGGCCACTACATATCTTGGTCTGATGGCTGACTGTGGTATGGGACATGTTTGTGTATGGCCCTACAAACATGTAAGCTAATACAGTAACATACAGTAGAGCAGCATGTAACATCAGATAGGATGGGATGTAGGACAATGACAACTACCACAGTCTGTACACAGGCCAAGGAACATATTAACAATACACACACTGTTGACATTCACCATAAGTACACAGACCTCAGTACTGTACAAACAACCAAAGTATGTCCAGGTTATGTCATCAAATATAACCCCTACTTTACATAGCATGTGTAGCAGACTGATATCTCCCTTGTTTGTTATCAGATATGATGACATTAATTATGGTGTACAGCACATATGCACCTCTTCATGCACAACATATGTACAAAGGTTGACAGAGTTGTGGCTGGAAGCACATACACAGGGCCAATATTGACATGTTGCTGTGATAGCCTCATACATTTACTGTTGTAACAGGGTTTGTTGCAACATATCTCCTATGAGGGATATGTAATAGGTAACTGTCATGGCTTTCACCATCTACAGACTGCAATCCTCACACAACCTTCTGCAGTCCACAGATAGATGCTCCGTGGGTAACACATGAAACCAAAGGCACAACACACTGCCCTGTCTGCAGATGACCCTGCAGATGGGGATTCCTCGTAAATATAGAACTGACATGGCAGGTATTGAGACATGTAGGACAGCCATATCCACACACACACTGTTAAATCAACATTACTTCAAATGCAGTATAGCAGCACTTACAGTCTGTAGTCAGGTCAGGCACATCCCCCTCCTGTGTTTTGCCCTGTTTCCACAGTGTATGTTGTTAGAGATAAATCCCCAATCCATCTGAGATGCTGTTTGTCAAACAACAGATTTAGTTCCTGCTCACAGTGAATGAAAAGGGCCAACACCAACACAATGTTCCTAGATATTGGAGTGTGTTTCCATACAATTGGCTATGGGAATGTTACCACAGGTGTTCCACATGTAATCAGCTAGGGGATATATGCAATTTGTGCAGAGGCCATCAGCTGATCACGAGCATCACTTAAAATACACATGCTGCTGCCTGAGCAAAGCAGGTGTAGGTTTATACATCCACTAGAGATGGAGTGGGAGAGGCAGACAGAGGCAAAGACAAGTCAGGGAAGGGTGAGAGAATAAAATCTAAGCATGTTTGTGTCACACACCTACCAGCACAGGGTATCAAACCCCTGACGACTATGTTGTACTGTCACAGTTCTATGCAGTTATTGGATGTGCCACATGGGTTGCTTGTTGTGGAGCCCTCAGAACATATATGTGATGCTGAGTGACATCTGCAACAGGGATACGGTAGCTATACGGTAGGTGAAGTACACGTGCCTGTCCGCATGAACAGGTGCCAGCGTCAACACAGCCACACTCTTACAGGGACACACACACACACACACACATTGACACACTTGGCAGGGCCAGGATTACAACTCATCAGTAGTGGGATTGACACAACAGATCACTGTGCAGGTATCACATGCACCACATGGGTCATACGGAGGTTGTATAGGCAAAGGGTATGAGGAGGTGTCTGACATCAGACAGCATGCTTCAGTATGCCAATGGTGGTTGTAGTGAGTGTGGATGTGAACATACGCACCATATAACACACACAAAAACACACAGGGTGCTAGTACTGACATGCATGGGTGGATGTCTGCATGGGTGTCTGGTGGTCGACTGTGCCAGATGGCTATACAAGGCTAGGCGATGGGTATACCTTGGCATCAGGCCACATGACAATGGTCTGCATTGTGGCTCAGAGCTGTATTTTCTGCATTTGCCCACACAGGTGGGTATTGTATCCCCCATCCAGTCACCTGGGTGACTATTGTATGTGGCCAATGCTGTGCATCACTTGCCATGTATGTGTTCCTTAGTCCATGACATGGACAGTGTCTGGGATGTGCACACCTCCCACATGCATGTACAGTGACATGTGGAACTGGACCTGGGGTGTCTGGCCCATGTTGTGAGCACAGATTATCATCAGATGTGCCAGTCTTGCTCAACTGTGGCAGGAACTGGTAATGGGCAGCAGGTTTACCCTGCACCTACTTTGATAGCATGCTAATGGCATTCCCTGATGTCAGTGGCATCTGTCCATACAGGGCATGTTGTCAGGCATGGTATGTCCTTTGTGGGTCACATGTGATGGCACCACAGGTGTTGCAGGTGTCCATTGGGGAACATGGGGTAGGTGCACTGTCTGCATGTACATGCATATTGGACAGATGGATACTGTGCCATGCCCTCTGTAGCCCACAGCTATCACTCCATAGTTACTACCAGTGGTCAATATGCAGTGTACTACCCACATAGTGGCTGTTGTCTAAGTATGCGTGTGTGTATGAGACATGGGTTGAGAGTGTGCTCTGGGTAATACTGGGGTTGCTAACTGTGATCACACACACACACACACACACACGCACACACGCACACACGCACACACACACACACACACACACACACACACACACACACACACACACACACACACACACAAAACTGCCATGTCTGGGATTAGAACACCTACCTACCTACTTTATCACACTACAGCAGTACACAGTTACAGGACATGCTATACTGGGCTACAACCTTCCCAGAGGTGTATTTCTAGGTGGATGACATCAGCAGCTTTGCCAAAGTTGAGTATATGACTTGTAGGCAGTGTGAGTACCCTAAAAAGCATTGATCTCTACTCAGAGTCAGATAGACACACACATACACACACACACTTGCCATTTCTGGGATTAGAACACCTGCCTAACTACTTTATCACACTACAGCAGTACGCAGTCACAGGATGCGCTATGGAGATTACTGGGCTACAACCTTCCCAGAGGTGTATTTCTAGTTGGATGACATAAGCAGCCTTGCCAAAGTTGAGTATATGACATGTTGGCAGTGTGAGTACCCTAAAAAGCATTGCTTTCTACACAGAGTCAGATGACACACACACTTGCCATGTCTGGGATTAGGACACCTACTTAACTACTTTATCACACTACAGCAGTACGCAGTTACAGGATGCGCTATAGAGATTACTGGGCTACAATCTTCCCAGAGGTGTATTTCTAGGTGGATGACATCAGCAGCCTTGCCAAGGTTGAGCATTTGAATTGTTGGGAGTGTGACTCCCATAAAAAGCATTGCTCTACACAGTCAGACAGACATGCACACTAACACACATAGTTGCCAAGTCTGGCATTAGAACTCCTACCTAACTAGCTTATCACACTACAGCAGTACGCAGTTATGGGACGTGCCATGGAGATTACTAGGCTACAACTCTCCCAAAGGTGTATTTCACATTGGAACACCTCAGCAGGCTTGTCATAGTAGGGCTATGGGGAGGGCAGCGTGTGTGCATGGGCCATAACCCATTTATCTAGGGGGTAACACGCCACATGCAGGCACACACAGGGTCATATTTCACAGGTATGTGTTTACAGCTGCTAGATGACTACTTCCTTGTACAATCATGTTGCACAGCTGGCACGTGCACCACATAGTCTGTAATGCTGACAGATACTGGTGGCTAGTACCTGCAGTGAGTGACATCTGCACCTCATGTGTTTGGGGCCCTTTGGCTGTGTGCTGGGTGGGACAGGCCTGGATGGCTCCTTGTCAAAGTCACCCTCTTCCACACATCTATGTCCATCTACCTTTGGCTTATTATAGTGTGTTGTCCTTACATATATGTCTGTATTCCTATCCACTGTGTGTGCAAGGCATGAGTGGTGCATACTGACAAGTGTCTGCACTTACAACTGCGACTGCCAGACATGTCTGGTCCACTGGTGTTTGCAGACATGACCTTCATGTGTATAAGTGTGTGAGCATGCCCAGTATGACCTTTCAGTATGTTGTTGACTGACATTGCCTTGATTTCTCTAAGTGTGTGAGCATGTCCAGTATGGCCATCTGTATTGCATGTGTGGATCAAGTCCAGGTAGTTTGTACTACAGTGCTGACCTCCTTTGTGTTGTACACTGACAGGTAACATGCTGTCTTTACAGGGTATCCATTGATCATTTGGCATTGACTGTTACTGCATTTCTGCATTGCGGGGGAGGTGTACACCTGTTTCGACATTTTTACACAGGATTAGGGGGGCATACCTGATAGTTATTACATTACTATGTAGGATGGGGGTGCACACCTGACTATTTCTACATTTCTACACAGGATTGGGGAGGCACACCTGGCTGTTATTACGTTACTACGTCAGATGAGGGGGGGCACACTTGACACTTGTACACATTTGCTATGACTGTACTGGTATGTCAGGTACTCCATTTCATTCTGTATTCTTACCTATCATGCTGACTAGAGGCATACTAGTGTACTACAGATCATAGCTTTGGTTTCCCTACATATTAGTGTCTGACTTCCTACCCTTCAGAACTAACATCACACTGCCTGACCTTCTGTAGTCTGTCTGTGTAGGCCGGGGGGAGGTTAACCATACCAATCATTCAGGGCACATAGCACAGGCTCAGTTTGTGTTTGTTTACACCTGTCCTGCTGCCTGGAACTGTTTTTGGGTATGTGAATCACCTTGACTGGCATGTGCGAGTCATATGGACACACATGTTGCTCAGCACATTTCCTGCAGTGGGTTTTGTCACCCTGTGTAGTACTGGCTACTATGGTGAGTCCAGTATGTGTTACAGATGTCATGGTGCCACTGTGGGTGTCTACTGTCTGCTGCCATCACATTCAGCCACCCAATTCCCTTACATGCTCACATCCATACCATAGATACAGGTAACGATGCATTCTACTCCATTTGGCAATTGGTAGGTTGATTGACTTACCTTTAGGGTGTGCCAGACTCACAGATGATGCTGGAGGGCTGCCTAAGTCGGATGCACATAGTACACTCCCTATACATGGTTGAGCACAGGTAGTGTCATATTTGGCATCCCTTTTACTGTATGTGCGAGTCAGAGAGAGGTGTCATTCCCTGGGTCCCTACTGTGTCAGTGTATGTGCTATGTGTTGTCTCTTTGCCGCGGACTCAGCATACTGGGCATGCCTCCATCTGTCTACTGGGCCAGGCTCAGGTTGTTCCTCCTCTGAGTCACTCTGTGCCTGTGCAGGCCTTGGCATTGGTGGTGGGCTGTGTGGCCCTGCCCCATACTGTTCTTGCTGCAACTGTTTCCACAAGATCATATTGTGTAGCATAGCACATACCATAGCAATTTGTATACATGTCGCTGGTGAGTACTGCAAGGCTCTCTCAGATGTGTCCAGACACCAGAAACATGACCTGAGCATCCCAAACACATGCACTATTATAAGTCTGGTCTGTGCATGTGCCTCATTATGGCATTCTTATTCAGGTGTGTGTGTGTGCATTTCTGATGGGTGTCATCAGCCACTGCTCCAGTGTGTAACTAGCATCCCCCACTTGGTGACCGTAGGGGATGTCCCCATTGGCAAATTGCTGGTACAGCTGCATCAGATGCCATATGTGGAAATCATCATAGCTTCCAGGGCAGCCAGCACACACATTCATTATAATGCCCTAGGCATCACAGACAACCTGGCAGTTGATGGAGGGGATTCCCCTGTGGTTAATGTAGGCCCTATCCTAATCATCAGGTGTTGCTTTGATGCATATGTGCATGCAGTCTATATCACCCACTATCTCAGGGTATTCTGCTATTTGGTGGAAGAGACGCATATTGCTGGCCAACACCTTACGAGTGTTGAGAAAATATATGTGCTCAGTGATCACTGGTATGTGCTGACATGGCATCCAGGAACTGGTGGAATACTCCTGGATACTGATGCCTGTGAGATCCCCATGATATCCCCAGTTGAGCTTTGGGAGGTACCTGTGGCTAGTATTCCTAGGCCTGCACATACCTTGGTATCCACTGGGATGGGTTCCCCTCAGTCAGTTTGGTGTGTCAGGTGTGGCTGGCACAGTTCAACAATTTGCTGTTGGAGGTCTCTGTCCACCCTGTAGCACTGTACTATCTCCAGCTCATGTAGCCCCTGGTAGGTTACCCTGGGTCTGTACACTCTTCTCCGTCTCCTCACTGTGGGTTGATCGGCAGCATTCCCATCCTCACCACTGTCAGCCTCTTGCACATGTTGTTCTATGTTGCCTGATGCAGCCCTTCTCATTTTGTAGGTTTGTTTGTTAAAATTTCCTTGCTTGTATACACTAGTGGTGTAGAGTGTGGGAAAAAACAGAGGGGTAGGTGTTTGCATAGTTTATAGCAGTGTTCTGGGCTGGGCTGGTCTGCTGCCTGTGTAACTGGCTGCTTCTGATACATTTCACCTGCCAGCTAAGCTAGTACTCCTTTATTACCTTCCTACTGCTGTTTTCCCTTCCCATTGCCTTCCTGTTTAATCCCGGGGCATGCTGCGCAAACAGAGTACTCAAATGTGCACATTACTGCTATTTCCTGTTTAACTTCTTTTTTCCTCCTGTAAAACGCAGTGCGTGGCACTCACACCCACTTAGGCTTTGTAAAGACTGCTAGGCAGGTTTAGACACACACCCTAGCTTAGCTGTGCTAAGCTAGGAGTAAACCCGAACCACAGGACTCCAGTCTGCTTGCAGTATGCCTGACACCCCCCCATGATGTCACCTACCTCCTAGGCTTGGAACAAGCTATTCCTACTCTTACACTATTGGAACCTGACTCACATGCTGGGGAAAACTGAGATTCACTATCCTGCCCCTCATTTGCATAGGATTGTCTGCTAATGCATAGTTACATGTCTCACACTGAGCCTCCCCCCTTAGCAACCACTTCTTACTGGCCAGGTTGTTTTCTGTCTGCCATTGACTTGCATGGCAAAATACTGATTTTAGTTAGAATGCTTATTTTGGGTTTATTTTATTATTTTCCCCCGATCCCATTTGCGCACTGCTGCCCTACACTTAAACATCCGAGATCAGCTAAAAAAAAGAGAAAAGTTGATTTTTTTTATTTTTTGTCTTGTTTGCAATGCCAATGGCCTTATACTTGGCCATTGGCATGATTACTACATGATATGCAGCCTTTATTTGGAGCTGTCATGGCTTCGTTTTGAATTTTGCAAAAATGCACTCGGTTACTAACCAAGTACATTTCTGCAGATAACACTAGTCTTGCACGGACTGTTGCAAGCTTCCTGCATTGCAAAATCACCTAATTTGCATGGATTTCATCTGTAAATGGGGTGATTTTCATACCAGGGCTTAGTCTGTGCAAGATTAGTGCAGGAGCGCTCGTGCACGCCCCTGTAGGCTGTTCCTGGATTGCATGGTAGACTTATTGCCTGCTTGAGCTCCTGCACCAATCTTGCACTCCATGCAAGCTTTTGAGAATCTGGGGGTGTGTTTAAGACATACAACATAGGCAAAACTCAGAAAACATAAATTTAAGCCATAACCTTTATTTTCCTTGATTCTCCAACAGCCATCAACTTAAAAGATATCCTCTAATGCAGATAATAAAAAATGCAAACAGGTGCTGTCCATAAATAACAATTAAATGGAATAACTGCAGCTGCAAAGTAGCATTGTTTCTTGCTGATATTATGGTGTGGAAAGCTAGTGTATCCATATTACATAAATGCCATATCCACTGCAATTGTTATTGTAACTGGCATCAGGCCATGAAACGTATTAGAAGGAATACTAATTGGATATTAATTAGGTGATATAGGTAGCAGTTAAAGAACGACCAATTCCTCATTGGCCACAGCTGACAGCATTTTATTTTAATTGCCTTTGCATTGTTGCAATAGAATGGCAAGGAGATAAAAGTAAAAAAAAAAATAACCTGATTTTACTGTTAGCTGACAGACATGACAGTACATACAAAATCAAGAGATCTGGATAACGGATAACTGTGTGTGTGTGTGTGTGTGTGTGTGTGTGTGTGTGTGTGTGTGTGTGTGTGTGTGTGTGTGTGTGTGTGTGACCCCCAACTGCCCACCTACAAAACAATAAGAAACAATAAGCTCTTCAACCTTTCCAATTTCCAAAATGAGCTCAGAGTATGCAACTGGTCAGTCCTAAAACTACTTCCATTGGATGAAGCAGTGGAATACTTCACTACCAAATTCCTTGTCATCCTTACTTCTTACTCCCCTACCCGCTCTCTCAGAACCAAAACAAAAACTGCACCATGGGTCTCAAAATACATAAAATCTAAAAAATCATACTTAAAAACAAAGCATTGGCCACATGGCGAGCTACAAAAGACCTATAAGACCAACTTAGATATCAACAGCTGAGGAACAACACTAAAAAATCTATTATTCTAAACAAAAAAACATTCTATTCCTATCTGCAACAGAAACACCATAACAAACCCCAAAAGTTCTGGGCTGGTATAAACAAACTTCTTCACCCGGCCATACCTCTACTCCTGCCCCATTAGCTTCTACTCACAAATCGCCGGAGGACATTGCAAATACCATCAACAGTTTCTTCACAGAAACTATCCAGTCCCTGGCTAGCCAACTCACTCCTACCTGCTCTAACTCAGATAATGATATACCCAGTACCCCACTCTCCTTTAGCTTTCAACCTGTTCCTACCCCATTAATCCAAGGCCTAATTAGGAAATTAAAGCCTACCACTCTAGCTGCTGACCTCCTCCCTGCAGAGTATTTGCCAAAAGCCACAGATGTCAAAGCCTACCCTATCTCAAGCTTGATCAACAGAACCCTATCCAAGGCTTCCACCCCCTCAATCTGGAAAATATCCCATGTTATACCGCTACATAAAGGAGGTAGCTCCATAGAACTGTCAAATTTCAGACCCATAGCTATTCTATCACCTATAGCTAAAATTATGGAGAAATGTGTCCATAAACAACTTATGCACTACCTTATCCAGAATAAGCTGTTGGCTGACTCTCAAAATGGCTCTAGGCTATACCACAGTACCCCCTCAGCTCTTCTCTCTTTCTCTAATCTCATTAACCATGACAGTAATAACAACCTACTTTCCTCAGCACTCTTTCTCGATCTGTCCAAGGCTTTTGATATGGTTAACCACCAGCTACTCATTCATACCCTGAAAGCCTTAGACTACCATTATCTCCAGTGGTTTCAGTCTTACCTGTCTGGATGACAACAGGCTGTCCTATAGCGGGATAAACTTTCATCCCATCTACTGATCACTTTAGGAGTCCCACAGGACTCTATACTAGGACCCCTTCTTTTCTCCTTCTTTATTAATGGCCTCCACATCGTCATCCCAAAAGCAACATGCATTCAATAAGCAGATGACTTCATGTTAATCTGCTCAGCCACCTCTCTGACAAATCTACTGACACTAACCCAGAGTACTTTCAATATAGTTGAAAATTGGCTCACCAATCAACGTCTGATCTTAAACCCTAAAAAAACTAAGCTGCTTGTTTTCTCCCCCAACCATACGTCCAACCCTCCAACCTTAACCATAAAATCTAATAATGGCAACATTATCTCACCTGAAGCTCAAACCAAACTCCTGAGAGTTATAGTAGACAATAACCTCAAATCCAATGCTCATGTCAATCAAACTATCAAAACCATAAACAAAAAACGTGGGTCCCTTTGCAAGCTCAAACCTTTCCTTACTCCTCTTGCGAGAACTGTCATTGCCTGTTCTCATCTACTTTCCACCTTTCTCTATGCCTCTCCACAACTCACAAACTTGCCTAAAGCAGATCTTAACAAACTATCTTGCTGTCACAACCACATAGCTAGATTTGCCACTGGCTCGGCATATAGGATGCACCACTGTCACAACCTAAATCTTCTAGGGTGGCTTGAACAGCCTTCCCTGCTACAGTTTAACCAGCTCATAGTAATGCATAAAGTACTCAACCAACCTGATAATACACCCGCACTCAAAAATATCATCAGCCCATATAGTAACCTTAGGCCACTTCATTCATCTAATAGACTAATGGCCCAAACATTCAAATCCTACAACTCAGCTGGGAATGCCTTGTTTGCCAACTCTGTTGGCAAAACCTGGAACTTACTCCCTGCTGACCTTGCTCTAGTATCTTCACTTACACTAATCAAAGAATGTCTAAAAAAATATTTTAAATCACACTGGTTATGTCCTTGCTCTAATCCTGACTAGGATCATCTCTACAGCTCAAGAGCTTTACCACAATTGTATTATGTATTCTAATTGTGCTAATTTCTGATTTTATAATTTAACCTATCTTATTGTCCCATGCTATTATAGTGCTTATTTCTGCAGTGTGTTTTATGTATTGTCTATATCACTTTTCTCTGTTTGTTGTATGTGGAGCTTTTTTCCCTGGGCCTCCGCTGGAAATGGACATGTATCCTGTTGGACTATCCTGGTCAACAAATGTAAAATAAAATAAATAAAACTTTCCCTGAGATACAAGCATACTGCCTGACCACTGCTGGTCATTTTTCATTCTCATGATAGCTAGGTTTCTAACTATCAGGGTATGAGACTGCTGTGCTCTGTTTTAATGAGTACCCTTGGCAAATAAGTGTAGAGGGTTCTTACTTTCTTTCCTGCAAGAACAGCTTTTTTTTTTCACTCTATGCTGGAAGGATTGTAGACCATTAACCACAGTATACATATATATATATATATATATATATATATATATATATATATATATATATATATATATATCTCTACCCACTTCTAAGTCTTGAAAGCTCAAAATCTCGAAATTCAAAATGCTAAGTCCAAAATTTTGAAAGTTCAAAATACTTGCTGTTGTTGTGTCTTTTGGCTTACAGCGGAACTCCGGTCCGCTAATGATTGATTGTTGATTTTTACGTGCCGAGTTACCAGCCCTGAAGCACAACCTTCAACGAAGGTATGCCCATTCATGCATATCTCCATGCAGAAGATGCTCTAGCTGAGAGTCGAACTGGACAGTGTCTTACTGTGAGGCGACAACGCTACCGCAGCACCACCACCGCGGGTCCAAAAGTTCAAAATACTGAAAACACAAAATACTGAATTTCATAATATAGAAAAAACAGAGTACAACAACACTTACAATATTCCAGCACAACTACGTAGCAAAACATATTACTCTTCTCCAACTGTAAGTAGGAAGGCAAGCCCCCCTGCACCCGCACACCCCCTGCTACTTAAATATATCAACTCCAAGATCGCACGCCACAGAAGAAAATGGCAAACATACCATTACATGCTTCATGACTGCCTGTTGTAACCTTAGTCATGTTCCCTTTTAATTTGCTATTCAACAACATAACTCATCTTAGTGTAGTAAAGTACGATCTCGGAGTTGATATATTTAAGTAGCAGGGGGTGTGGGGGCACAGCTAATAGTTGGAGTAAACTAATATGCTTTGTCTTTTATTTGTTTCTCTATGTATTTCTGGTGGAGTATAGTAAGTGTTAGTATCCTGTAGTTTTTTTTTTTTTTTTTGATATTATGAAACTCAGTATTTTGAGTTTACAGTATTTTGAACTTTCAAGATTTAGAAGTGGACCTAGATATATATATATATATATATATATATATATATATATATATATATATATATATATATATATATATATATATATAAGGGTATTAGATAACCTAGTCAGAGGAAGAATATGAAATCAAGAGGAATCTGGATTGTGAAGAGTGAACCAAAGACCCAGGTGATTAACTTTGTAGAAATGCATTTTGAAAAAGGCATTTATTCCTTAAAGGAATAAAACACCTGGGTTTTGTGCTGTGATTTTTTCCATGTCCACACACACACACACACACACACACATATATATATATATATATATATATATATATATATATGTGTGTGTGTGTGTGTGTGTGTGTGTGTGTATGTACAGGGTGATTTACTTCTGATTATATCAAAACAATCCTGTCTTGGTTTGTGATTTGTTGTGGAGTTGAATGGTAAGAGCAGTTTTATTTGAATTTATATTGCATTTGTTATCACTATTTTTAACTATTTGTAGGTAGGAAGAGACTGCTTATTAACAAGCTTTACTTTGATTCATATTTTGTTGTTTTACCTTTAGTTTCCCTTTTGATTGGGAGAAAGGGATAGGTTTTGGACAGGCAAGCTCTAGCCACCACAAGGGGCCTAGACAGCTAATAATTTGCACAGACTGCAGAGAGGAAAATTCTGAGCATATCAAAGCAATCCTGTCTTAGTTTGTCATTTGTTGTGGAGTTGACTGGTAAGAGCAGTTTTATTTGAATTTATATTGCATTTGTTATCACTATTTTTAACTGTTTGTAGGTAGGAATAGACTGCTTATTAACAAGATTTACTTTGATTCATACTTTGTTGTTTTACCTTTAGTTTCACTTTTGATTGTGAGAAAGGGATAGGTTTTGGAGAGGCAAGCTCTAGCCACCACAAGGGGCCTAGACAGCTATAAATGTGTACAGACTGCAGAGAGGAATATTCTGAGCATATGAAAACAATCTTGTCTTGGTTTGTGATTTGTTGTGGAGTTGCGACGAGCTGTAGTGACGTAAAGAAATTACAACTTCTGTCTGGCTGGTAGAACTTGTATGATCAGAACAACTTTATTGTATTTTATTATTTAGTTGGATATTGCTGGTACAATTTTTGTCATAGAAGTTGATTTAAGTTCCTTTGAATTCTTTGCTACAGACTTTGTGTATTTTTTCCTTTGCAATATTTTATTCAATTAAAGCTGAGTATGGATTCTTAAATGAGTATGCAATTAACGATTTGCTAATGCACAAGTATCTTGTACAGTGTAATAAATGCTATGCATGTTTAAAGGTAACAGCTGATAACACTGGTGATCTTTGTTCCTCATGTCAAAAGTTGGATGATTTGCTTACCATTGTTAGAATAAAATCTTGACTTAATGATGATGATTGCACATGTGCAATTGGCATGGTTAGAGAACTGTTGTATCATATATTAATGACTGGACTGATAAACTAAATAATGTTAGGCATAGAACAAACAGAACAGATTTAGGAAATGATGCATCTATTTTCTGCAAAGAACATTCAACTCCTGTGAAATATGATGGAAGTACTCAGCAATCTGAGGATCCAGTTTGCTTAGAAGGAAACAAAAAAAGAAAGAAAGGAAGACGTTCTCAACAAATAACAAGGAAGAAAAAGAAACTGACTAATGACTGTAAAGGAAAGAGAATATGTAGTAAAAAGGATTCTGCTTTGTTATGTAACACACTGGTGACAGGGAATGACAATATCTATCAGAAAACCCTCAGTCTACAGAAAAAGGCATCACCTTTCCAATGGAAAAGGTAGAAAAAAGAGGCAAGAGGCAGGTGAAAAGGAAGAAATCAAAACTGAACATGGAAGGATTGAAGAACATTACTGTAAGAAAAAAGAAGAGAAAGACAGATGTTGACTGCATGGCTCAAGCTGTGGATTTACAATGCCAGCTGGATGAGAATTTAATATGCAATGAAAACAGTGGAATTAATAAGACTAGTAATGATGAAGATCTATCCTTTGTAACAATTGATAGAGCAGAAATGACTGTATTAGAAGCTGAAGATTTTTCAGAGATGGTCAGCAAAGATATTCTTATAATTGGAGATTCAGTTATTAGAGGAACTGATACTTATATTTGCAGAGATGATAATGAACATCCAGTAGTGTTATGCGTGCCAGGAGCAAAAATAGAAGATGTGAAGCAAGCTTTGGAATGCCTTAATGTAAAGACGTATGGATCTGTTTTTATTCATGTTGGTACAAATGATGTCACCAGCAAATATTTTCTGACTGTTAGTCAGGAACTGACAGCCCTCCTAGATAGCATAGCTTGTACTGGTGTTAGGACATATTTTTCATGAATCACCTATAGAAAGGATAGTCAGGTCACTGTGAATGAAAAGATTTTTGGGTAAATACTTACATGGAAAACATGTCCTGTTTTAAAAAATGGAAATGTGTAGAGCATCCAAGCCTTCTTTTGGGCATACATGTGTTCAGATAGGATGGTGTGCATTTGTCTAGATCAGGGAAAGAGAATTTTTGCAGCCGATATTTTGCAATATTTGACAAACACTAGTCAGGATTTCTGCCTGGTCAAATACGTAACAGTTCACAGACAGCAACATTCAATGCATCTCTGATGGTTGTTAATGCTAGGAGCATTAATAATAAAGTTTCTTTTTATTAGAAAATTTGCTATGTTCCCACAAGATTGATGTTGTTATAGTTTGTGAAACATGGTTAAAGAACAATGACTGGAAACCAATTCTGTCAGGGTATAAAGATAGCTATGAGACTTGTGATTATTACATGTTCAATGATAACACCAATACTATAGACTGTGTAACAGTGACAATAAAGACAACCCTGGAACATATAACAATTGTTGGAGTGTACAGACCACCAAAGTCAAGTGCAGATGACCTAGAGGAATTCATACATTTCTTACATGAAACACAGGAGGGAAGAATAATATTAGCTGGGGACTTAAATTTACCAGAAACAGACTGGAATAATATTGATTCAACAATGTTAGTAAAGAAATTATTCACAGAGTATATTCAGGAACAACAAATGCTTCAGATTGAAAAAAAAACTACCAGGGGACAGAATACACTAGATATTGTGTGTGTTCTCAAAGAAATTACTGTAACTTCAAGTCAAGTTTTACCACCATTGATGTGCAGTGATCATGGGGTCATAAAGGTTAATTTATTGCCAGATAATTCTGCCAAATTGAAATCTAAGCCAATGCACAGAAGGTTAATTACAGATTACAGGGAAGCAAAACAGTTAGTATATAAAACTAACTGGAGTGAGGTGTTCAGTGGAAAAACTGCAGATGGAATGTGGAAAGTTTTGAAAGAGAAATTGTTTGAGTGCAAAAAGTCAAAAAATGTTTAACATCAGGATCTAGGCACGCAAAATCAGGGGGGGTATATTTCCATATGAACAAGATACCTGATTAAGGTGAGAGACAAAAAATATAAGAAATGGAAGAGAGGTCGAACTACAACTTTGAAAACTGAAATAAATGAGCTGGACAAAGAGATTAAGAATAGTGCCAGACAAGATCAAGAAAAATTTGAAGAAAATCTATATAAAGATATTGAGTATAATAGGAAACGTTTTTATAGATACATAAGATGTGGAAGAGTAAAGATACACAAATTGATAAACTGTGTGCAGATTCTAAAATTTATTCTCAGACACAACAGATTATAAATATATTTACAAAATCTTATGCAAAACAGTTTGGCTCCACAAAAGGGGTAGTAAGTTGTCCTAGTGACATCCAGGTGACCCCAGATACTGGAATAAAATTAGATTATATTGAACAAGAACTGTGCAAACTGGATCCAAACAAAGCACAGGGAGGAGACGGAATAAGTAACAATGACCTGATAACACTTAATCAAGAACTTACACTGCCATTACATCTATTATTCACTAGGTCATATAAATATGCAGAGATTCCTCAAGATTGGAGACATGCACTTATTAAACCCACCTTTAAGGGAAAGGGGAGTAGGACAAACCCAGAATCATATAGACCCTTAAGTCTACTTTCATGTTGTGGAAAAATAATGGAGAGGGTAATACTGGATAAGTTATTGTCAGAACTGGATAGGTTGGGACTTGAAACCATATATCAGCATGCATATGATAGATCTATTACCACCTGTAACATGATGTTCTATAACAGTATAATAACAGCTATGAATGAAAAATTGTGCTGATTTAACTTCAGCATTTGACAGGGTCATGCGCAAATCACTGATCAATAAATTAGTACAACTAAGTATTGATGTATTGTTGATAAGATGGATAGCTGCATGGCTTACAAATAGGACATGGCAAGTATCACACATCAACTGGACAGGTGAAATCCTTGGTTACAGTCAAGGTGTCCCACAGGGCTCTGTACTAGGCCCTTACTTGTTTAGACTGTATCTTTCAGACCTTACTTTTTCATCTGAGGTGTTCTGCAGTCTATATGCTGATGACCTGAAATTGGGTAAACTGATTACAAATGTTACATATAAGGCAGGTCTGCAAAATAATTTGACTAAATTGACCATTTGGGCACAGTAGAATAATATGTTGATAAATACATCAAAAACTAAGCATATGAGATTTGGGAGACATAAACTGGAAAGTGAATATTTAATACAGCACACAGTGATTAAAACTGTAGACTTATTTAAGGACCTGGGTATATGGGTAGATTTAACTATGAGTTTTTCTAATCATATCAACCAATTCGTTAATGATAGTTATAGAACTATAGGTTGTATAAAAAGATTTATAAAGTCTAGGAAATCAAACATAATGATGTCATTGTTTGTTAGTTACATTAGACCCAAACTTGAGTATGGAATAGCAATATGGAAACCCTATAGGAAAACAAGCAAGAATAAACTGGAAAGAGTACAGTGGAAATATACTAAGGGCATCCATGGATATGAAAATCTAAGTTATTATGAAAGACTAAAATATCTGAACTTGTACAATGTCTCTTACAGATTTTTAAGAGGAGATCTTATCCAGGTATATAGGGCATTTAGGGACAACTACCTCTGCAAATATTTGGGGTTATCAAAAAGTACTAGAGAATCATCAGATAACCTATGTAGAAGATTCTATAGGAATGAGAAGTGTATTAATTGGTTCTCTGACAGAGTAGCTGATGCCTGGAATGGACTACCAAATTACATTAAAGCAAGTACTAGTTTAGACATTTTTAGGAACAGCCTCAACATTTATTTTGGGAACAAGTGTTTTGGCATACTGGCAAGCTAGAAGGGCTTTAATGCCCGTGCTTGAAACATTTGTATGTATGTATGTATGTATGTATGTATGTATGTATGTATGTATGTACTTAAATACTTGGTGGTGCAGAGTGAGCCAGAAAATGAAGGAGACATTGTGGAGAAAACACAAAAGGAGGATGCAGACACAGTCCTGGCAAGATGGAAAAGAAAATATGTGTAGAGAAAGTAAAAGAAGGCAAAAGGGGAGTAGCAGAAAAGAAGGCAGAAGGAAATAAAAAATGACAGAATGTAGTAAGGATTCAAAGTAAAGAAGACAAGGAAATGGGCAGGTATGAACAGTGGGACAATTTAATGGCTCCTTTGAGTGTAAAAGAACATGAGGTAAGAGCATTTATTGTTATTAACAAAAAGATACTTTGTGACATTATATTTGAGACATTTTTTTCAATGAAAAAAATTCTTGGAGAATGTGAAAAAAAGAAAGACTGTAAAGCATTTAGCAGAGAAACAAAAAAGAAAATGCATGTAAAATTTCAAACAGAGGAGGAAAGAGAGACTTTGAAAGCTTTACGTAAAGAAGTACTGGACATTGCAAGCGTTTATGATAAAATGGGTTTATGGACTGATGGATGGATTTGTAATATTGTGTTAAAAATAGAAAGAAAAAAATATATGTATACCAAACATGATAAATGTGGAGGTGAACACTACCTAATCAAGTCTTCCATAAATATTTCCATTTGTGCC
This sequence comes from Protopterus annectens, assembly GCF_019279795.1. Classification (NCBI taxonomy): domain Eukaryota; kingdom Metazoa; phylum Chordata; order Ceratodontiformes; family Protopteridae; genus Protopterus; species Protopterus annectens. The sequence goes on along the minus strand of NC_056739.1, from coordinate 761,686,333 downwards.
TGCTCCTGATTTCCTCATCCCTCTGCTTTAGGATTGCTGGTTTAATGTTGGTATACTCTTGCAATACTTTGGAATCTTCCTCCTCCTTTACAGAGGTGCATCAGTAGTAAGTAGAAGTAGGAGAGGTGGTAGGAGCCCCAATAGCTGGGGTAAGTGAAGCTTTCCTGTAAAAAACATTGCTGATTTATTTATCTGCTTGCTTGAATTGTACTTGAATTAAGGTGCACAACTTATTTTTGGAGATGGGATAGAGAGCTTGTGTGTGTTAATGTTGAGCAGCATTGAAATTCACTACAACAAACACTGATGTTTGTAAACATGTTTCTCTGTAGTCCTGCATTTTCTGACAGATTTGCAAGATTGCATGTTAGTTATATAGTTAATAGCAAGAGATCCGGCAGATTTTCATGAGGGGAGAATATTCCCTTGGCCAAGAAATAGTCAAAGTGGGCAACAAAGTGTTCCTACAGAAACAGAAATGTTGAAAGTGATAAACTGACTGTGGCTCAAACAACCTCTGTAGGAACTTAGACCTTGGTTTCTGTAAACACTATTTGTAATGAGCCTTCTGAGCCAGCTCCTATTAATATTGGTCGACCCACTAACTGTGGCACCAGTAATCAGGAAGGTAACTTTTTCTGCTGCACCTTTTTTACACCTACAATTGCCAGAACTTCTAATAGACAAAAAGAAGGCTGTGAGAGGATGTTCTACAGGCAGAAAATGGCAGTGTATAAAAACATTACAGCTAACAGGGCTGCCCGAGCTGGGACTGGATGTTCGGAGAAAGGTGGCCCAGACCTAGTTGTTAATGTTTCTTCTTTTGAATTGACTAATGAACAACTGAATGTCCTTAACAAAAGTTTGTCCTTTGTACATGCCAGAGGCACTGTTTTATATGATGTTCTCACAGACATTAAGCTTTTTGTAAGGAATATTACTTTAAGATTAATGTGTGGTAATGGAACTGCACAACCTGTTAATGTATTTAGAAAACCAAGTCAGTTTATTCTTACCTATCCACCATTAGTGGAAGCATTTAGAAAAATCTGTGAGCATGAAATACGTGAGGCTCTGATGAGTAAATGCAGGAGATGTTTTTATAACCTTAGTTATTTTGAGTATGATGCCTTATGTCAGCTGATTACCTCAGATTTACTCATAGTGTGTCCTGCTGATAAGGTAGGTGCAGTGGTATTGATGGACATGGATAAATATTTTGGAAGTATGGATTCTTTATTGAGTGATACTTTGACTTATGCTGAATGTGCCAACTATGAGATGGAGACTTACATTAATAGAGTGTGCTCTGACTTGTATGACTTGTTAATGGATGGCATCCTGGATAAAACCCTTTATGAGTATTTTTTAGTAGAATACCTCATGACCCCTATCATTTATGGGCTACCTAAAGTGCACAAGTTTAGAGTAGACCCACCTTTGAGACCTATAGTCTCTTGTAGGGTCTGGGAGACAGAACCTCTGTCCATATACACTGAAAAAATGTTACGTCTAGTGCTGGACAAAGAGGGTAGAGTTTTAATAAATACCAATAATTTCTGACAAGTTGCTATGAATGGTGTAGTAATTCAGATATTAAGAACTATGTACTGTTAAGTATGTATGTCACATCACTCTTCACCATTATCCCTAATGATGTAGGCATGGAATATGTTAAGTTGTTCTTGTTAACACATTCAGGATATAGTATCGATAAGACAGAGCTTGTCTGCTTTTGTCTTGACATCATTTTGAGCAATAATGTGTTTATATTTAATGATACGCTATATCATCAGCAGACTGGGGTTGTGATGGGCACCATGTGCATCAACAGCTATGCAAATATGATGTTGGCATACTCAGAGTCCCTGTACATATTTAATCAAGGTAACGAAACTCGGACTGGCCGAAACGTTAGAAAAAATAAGAAAAAACGGAACAGTTGTCTAGGCTGCTGCTTCAAATACCACAAAGCCAAATACTAAGTAACAAGAAAGGTACTTTCTCATGTAAGGATTGTAGGCAATGTCGTTACATCAGTAACACTTCCTTTGTGACCTTAAAACATACAAACAGAACCATTTGGGCAAACAAATATTTTAACTGCAACAGTGATCACGTGGTGTACATTGCATCCTGCGTGACATGTGACAGTTATTATATTGGTAAAACTACAAGAGTTTTGAAACGCCGAATTTATGAACATAATTTGGCAATCAAGAACAAAGATTGTAATAACTCTTTGGCAAGACATGCACAATCATGTGTAGATTTCAAAAAGTTTGAATTTTTTGTATTGGATTGGGTAGAAAAAGGTTTGTTAAAAGGGGATGTTAATAATAGACTGGAACAGAAGGAAACAGTATGGCAGCTAGTATTAGGGGCTGACGCATCCCCGGGTTTAAATGAAATGATAAACATCAAATGTTTTTTAGTAAACAAATAGATTAGTTTCATTGTGGTATTTTTAATTACAACTTACTATTTATTAGGTGTCAAAACATTGTATAAAGGTTAAAACTTACAAACTTTTGTAAGTTAATATTTGTACACCTAAATGAACTTTTTATTCCACTTATAGTATTCAATACATTTTTCACGGTACAACACATCTTTGGACAATAACTAGTTGTACATATGGTATCATTTAAAATCAATTTTTAAAATTTAATCTAATAGAATCTATTCATGTTTTGTACATTGGTAAGTCATTCTCCAGTGAACATATAATATACACACTAAAACATATACCATATTTTACACCAGGAGTGGGGGATAGTTATTTAATGACCTCACTAAATAGTGTATACATAAGGATATATTAGTTTTTTCTAAGTATATACACATTGGCATAATTTTAAATTATGGAAGTCCACTATTTTAATTTTATGACTGTGTATCGTAACATCATGAACATATACACACATATTAGTTGACACACGCTAGGACATTTCCATTCACTAAACAACATCCAATTCTGATAATGTCACACATTGGTCATTAAGAAGTAATGTTTTTGTAGGAATAAGAATTAGTACATATGAAATTCTACATGTTTTACATAAAATATAAAATTTAAACTGCATTTTATTTTTGAAAAGAAGTTTGATTATGTTACATCATTTCCTGTCAAGTATGTATAAAACGGGAACATGGGAGAGTTCCCGTTTTTCTGATGAAGTTCACGTTTTATATTAAAAGTGAAAGAAAGCGCTAAGAAGTATTTGGCTTTGTGGTATTTGAAGCAGCAGCCTAGACAACTGTTCCGTTTTTTCTTATTTTATTTAATCAAGGTAATTTCTTTCATAACTTTATCCCTTTTTATGTACATTTTGTTGACAATATGTTTTTTTATTTGGTCAGGCACTATGGAAACTTTGCACAAATTTGTTGAGTACTTATTCTACAATTAGTTTTCTGAGATTTACTCTCATGTCTTCTTTTACATCTGTTGATTTCCTGGATGTGCATGTAATGATAACTGAAAATGGGATAACTACCAAATTATAAAAGAAAGAGTGTAGTAAAAATAAAGTTTTACTTAAATGTGTATATCAGTTCTACAGATATACACATTTAAGTGCTGATGATAGAATTATGTATGAATCATTTAAGAACCTTAAAAGTGACTTTAAATATAGAGGTTACCATGCTGTGGAGGTCGAGGCTGCCTGTGATGAAGTCCTCCAACACAGGAGGGATGTTGCTAACCCTTACTTCTCTGAGAGACAAGTGAACAGTGAAAGAAAAATCTCTGATGCAAGAGGCTCTGACTTAAGAATGTGCATGACTTATTCTATGGATGCTCAAACTATCTGCAATATTATTAGGAAAAACTGGCAACTACTTGTATCTGATGATAGGTATAGGTCAGTACTTGGTAATGCACCCACGTTTTGTTATAAGAGCAATAGATCATTAAAACAGTTGCTGTCTTATAAATCCACTAATAAGAAGGTTTCTGTCTCTGATTAATGTGGCACATTTCCATGTACAGACTGCAATGTGTGCAAATATATTCATAGCAGTGATTCCTATGTATATCTAGTGAATAAGAAAAATCATGTCTTTCATTTTTATGCAAATTGCAGAAGTCAAAATCTAGTATATTTGTCATTCTGTGTGAAATGTGAATGCTACTATGTAGGTAAGACAAACAGATGTCTGAAAGACAGAATTAGAGAATGATGTTCATAATGCACTGTATAAACATGTTCTAGAGAATGACACCCAGTCATACTTTTAAGATTTTAGTTTTGGAATTACTTATACCTAACAATAGAAAAAGTGATCTAAGGAATAAAACAGAATGTAAAAAGATAAAATGGATTCTAGAATTACATGTAGATGGTATGAAGGGACTTAATGGAACTGTCCCTTTAAGAGCAATTCTTCGATCATGTGACTTGGTGGGATAACTTTGTTTAAAAGATGGTTTGTTTGTAACAGTTTTTTGATCTGATGACATGCCTGTTTAGAAAGGTGTGAAAGTGCTTATCTGTGTTTCAGCCTTGCTTTTATGGTTTTATTTTCCTTCTTTGAATAAAATCCATGATTCCATACAGCAATTGTCGAGGCTGACTGGTTGGATTTATTTCTGTTTTTAGTTAGTTGGTTTAATATAAGCAACACTAAGCTGAAGCTCTCAAAGTTTTACTGTCTGTTTGATCACTGCCTGCAGCAAGTGTTTTGTAAGTGCAGGATTTCCTTTTCAAGCACACTTCCATGTGAGGCTGTAGACTTGATTAAAGAGAGGGAAGACCTAGGTGAGAATATAAGTAAACTGTATACCACCTACATCTTTAACTTGGTGGAGCTAAGACTTGCATTGGCTGCTTATAGGAAAAACATCATCTGGATGCAAAAATCTCTCTAGAAAATGTATAAATCATATTATGCATTATTAGTACCTGCATTACAACTCTTTGAGGATTAGTGTATACATTACATTACATTTTTTTATAAATCTTTGAGTGGTATAAATTGAAACAGTCTTTTGTCATGTATTGTTACAGACAATTTCGCTGACTCCATTGCTCCTTGTAGACAGTTGATTATGGCTGACTTGTTCACTTACCTGGTTAAAAAAATAAATAAAATAAATAAACAGGAGGTGTGAAAGCTTAAATGTTATATGTTACTGTTACAGCATCCTCTCCTAGGAGAGCTACTGTTCTGGTGAGTGTCACACAATCTTAGTTTTGTGCACATATATCCTCCAAATGAGACATGTTTTAGATATGTTTTCTACTAGCAAACATGGAAATGATGAGTATTTATGTAGATATTCCCCTTTGAAAAACATACCTTTTCCAGTGTACATTGGCTGGTTTGGGGAAGAAATTTGAGATGTCTTAATTTTATCCTTGTTTTGAATAGCACTTCAATTTGATCTGCAATATGGAATCTATAAATTAAAATGTATTTTTGTTTATTAAAGGATAATTTAGCCCTTCATTCTAATTTCCCTTATTCCTAAGTATTTTCCTCAGTATAATATATAATATATAATATACAGTATTTATAATATTGTCTTGTGCTTAGAAACACATCTATATCCTCTACTTTTATTTTAATTTTCAGTTTTTCCCCGCCACAAATTGTGAAGGTCCCATCATTTTTTTCTTCCTCAGCTGCCATGTTGCTTCAGAAAATATGTCCCACCCTGTAGTCATCATTTACAATTTCACATATTAAGGCTGTGTCCTGCTTAAGTCATTTAAATGCCACAAACAGCCAAAGCTTTAGTTGTTGGAGAATTCTTTTTTTAATAGGGATGAATTATAACTGCATAAATAAACTGGCAATACATTCATGTTTTTGACAGTGAATTTTTATTTTTATCCATTTAACTACAGTATGAGACCTACAGGCAACTGCTATTTGCTGTTCTATGAATGGCACCCTCAGTCACTGATGAATGCACAAAGATGACAACTTTCACACTTAGCAAGATTGTGGGGAAGGGAGAATCTGGAATATTTTAAGGACTACAAGTATGAAAACATTTTATATTCCCTTTTTGTCCTCTTTTACATTAAAGAGAATGTATATAGAGCAGGGGTGGCTCTAACCTCCGAACAGAAAGCACTTATCAGAGTAATTCAGTTCAAACGAAGCACTGACACTACTTTCATAAAGCCATCTAAGAGGCCACAGCATTATAGCTTTTATTACAGGGAGCTACATTTCATTTTGGGAGGAAGACAAATTTATTGAAGAGCAAAATAATTTTAGTATGGTATTCCCATGATGGTAATCTTGCAGTATAAGAAATTAAAGTACTATATAAAAATATTCAGAGTAATTCTGATGCATTAGTAGTACAAGGAACATCAAGATAATATATTGTAGTCTTCCTTTAAAGACTGAAGTATTTTCAAAGAAGGAGCCAGGAGTTCAAATTAATGCACCTGAAGTCCTGAGACATGGATTTAATATATGGTTAACATCGGTCTCTTTAGCTAATATACAGGTATCAGATGATCTGATAGGTACTATCTTCTAAGAAATCCATTATATATTTGTATTACAATTATGTCACCTGAGATGGGACTTGAACCCGCAATTCCTGGCCTAGGAGGCCAATGCATTATCTATTAGGCTACTGGGACCTGCGAATAGCAAAGCATGCACATAGTACTAGACTAATTGATATGGGAGGTCATTTGAAGCCTAGCCAATAACCCCCTGTAAGGATCAGACCCTACACTTTGAGTGTATAAAGTAAACACCTTAACCATTATGCTAACTTCTCAGCTTTTGCAAGGGTCCTGAATTCCCTTATTTCCCTTTTCATTCTCTGAAATTTTGACAGAGAAAAGATAGTAGCATCCCAGAATGCTTCCCAGTATGCCACCATCTTTATGTTGGAGAAATTTCTCTTCACAGATTTTATTCTTTGCAAATCCTGTAACTGAGAAGTACTTACGATTTGCATTGTACAGGAACTGGGAACTCCGTGAATGACGCCTCCATTGCTGTGATGTCAGTATGAAGTGGAAATGTTCCTCCAATTATAATTTCTCCATCTCTACTGAATCCACTGACATTCATATGTGGAAGTTTGCAGCTCATTGAGGCTTTTGCAAAGATTGTAAGGCATGAACTCACAAAAAATAGAATACCACACAGTGTCATGTTGGTTGAATTTCTGCATACCGTGAAAGACTATACAGTTTTAAAAACAGAACAACCTATCCGCTTAGGTTTACAATTCTTACTCTAATAAAAAAAAAATACAGTAAAAAGGCTGAATTTGTTTCACTGAAAAAATGAATTCTGACAATGCCTTCAGCTATTTATTAAGCTACAGCAATATGGTAAACATTTTTCCAGAGCTCTGTGTATGAGGACTAAATTTTGACTCATTCAGTTGAGCTACTTAATGTATAATAATCAGAATTTTTATAGATAAATATGTTGAGTGAAATAATGTTAGTTCTTTGCGGTCTGCTATTTTGTATCATAGAGTACTTTTCTCAATTTCTGAAGCATAGCATTGTTCAAAGGCAATCATCATAGAATGCATCTTTTTTAAAAACTTAGCAGGTCTGAACAATAATCCAATAATGTTTAACATTTATACACAGACTCAGACAGAAGTCTTAGCTGCAAACATTTCCCTTTGCCTGCTTTTTTCTTTAAATATTTGCATAATAATCCCCAAGTAGTACAAATATGATTTGCTAATTTGGTGGCACTCTTATATTTAGTGGCAGGTTATGGCCTGTGAGACTTTTTTATGGTGATAATTATGCACAGGAGAAGTTTAGTAATGCTTATGGCAATTATTATCATTTCACAAGTTTATAAATGAGATAACTACACCAGCATCTTCTATGTTAATTGTAATTTTGCTTGTTTTTGGTTATAGCCCTTATTTTCTTTCCTTCCTGAAGTGTCTTGGGTATCATGAGCAAATTATTTAAAGCTAATCTACATATTTGCTGTGCAGTCCAGCATGAATTGCTTAAGTAAGTGTGAGTGTGTGCACACATGGTCCTGCGCTTGCGTGTGTGTTTGTGTATGTGTGTGTGTGTGTGTGTGTGTGTGTGTGTGTGTGTGTGTGTGTGTGTGTATGTGTGTGTATGTGCCTTTGTTAATTTGTTTAGCACACAGCGCTTTATATGTTATTTTTAAAAATAATCTTCCTGGATCAGACTGTTACATATGCATCAAGTCTTCCATTCACTTATTTGTTCTTACAAGCAGAATCATTGTTACAATTGCCATACATTGCAGTACATTAAATTTGCATGATAGCAAAAGGAAAAAATAAACCTATGCATTCTGCTTGTTAAGTGCATTTACAGTCTAAGTAATTTGCCTTACAGTTTTTCCACCTGTCTCATATTGCCTTGAATGCCACTTTGGATTCCTTGTCTAACATCCATTCATGTAGTTCATTCAATTGTTCTGCAACTCTATTCTGTGAATTAGTCCTTTCAGAGTTCCATGGAGTAGTAAGTACTTATGACTATGGCTGTGCTGGTTCCTTCCTTTCTGCTCTGGATGACCCCTTCACATCTTCCTAAATGACACTGTATGCCATTATCATGTCCTTCTGTTCTATTCCTGTTCAGAATGACTGCTTTGCATCTACCTGACATGACCTTGTGTACCAATATCATGTCCCTGTCTGCTCTTCCTGTTCAGAAAGACCTTTTCACATCTCCCTGACAATGACTGTTGCACCAGTATCATGCCCTCTCTGTCATAGCTCTCAACCAATCATGGACAAATGTCAAGAGACTCGCGGACGAATCAAGAAATAATCAGGGACATTTTTAAAACATTGGTACTATTAACTTGAGACAATGACAGAATAAAAGAATGTCAATTGATATAAATTTTCTGAAGTCTATAACTCTAAATATTGTAATTATTTATTATGTGTAATTAGCCGTTTTTTCTCTAAATGTCACCACTTTTAGGAAGGATAAGATAGACAAAGCTGAAATTTGAGTCAAAATCAGGGATGTCCCTAAAAATCAGGGACAGTTGAGAGGTACTTTCTGTTCAGGATGATCCCTTCACATCTCCCTGACATGACCTTGTGTAACAATATCATTCCCTTCTCTGTACTTCTTGTTCAGGATGATCCCGTCACATTTCCCTGATCTGACTTTGTGTACCAGTGTCATGGTCCTCTCTGTACTTCCTGTTCAGAACATCCCTTTCACATCTCCCTGACATAACTTTGTGCACCAGCACAATGTCCCTCTCTGTACTTCCTGTTCAGGATGACCCCTTCACATCTTCCTGACATAAGCTTGTGCACCAGTGTCATGACCCCCTCTATACTTCCTGTTCAGTATGATCCCTTCACATCTCCCTGACATGACCTTGTGTACCAGTATCAGGGCTCCCTCTGAACTTCCTGTTCATGATGATCCCTTCGCATCTCCTTGACATGACCTTGTGTACCAGTATCATGACCCTCTCTGCACTTCCTATATAGGATGACCCCTTGACATCACACTGATATGACCTTGTGTACCAGTATCATTTCTTGCTCTGTAACTCCTGTTCAAGATGATGCCTTCACACCTGCTTGACATGAACTTGTGTACCAGTATCATGTCCTGTCTCTCCTTGTTTCAGGTGTAAACAGCTCATTCCACTCTGTCTTTTGGGCGTATTTCTTCCAATCCATCCCACATATATTTCTGGTAGCATTCCTCTAAATTCTTCCCAGCAGCTTCATGTCCATCTCGTTTAGCCTTTAGAACTAAATTTAGTACTTAAAGTGAAGTCTGACATGGGAAATGCAGAGTGGAAGTCTTTCCTCTTTGCTTCTGGAGTATATATTCCGGAGAAAACAGCCTAATGTGGTTTACTTCAGCCACAACCCTTTTTCTCTGTTCCTGGTGGTCCAGTTCGGGTATGTTCAGATCTTCCAGATCCTATCATCTACCATCTGTTTTTCCCCTATTACTGATCCTTCACACAAATGTTATTGTGGCCTGGCTGTTCTATTTTACTTTAAACCTCAGCTGTCACATTTCTGCCTGTTTGTTCAGTCTTTATAAATCCTTTACTAGATTTTCCCATCCTCCACTGCTGCACCCATCTATGTGTCTTCAGCAAAGTGGATGTGTCTGTTCTCTAGCCCATGGATTCATCTAAGGCAACTACACTGGAGAGGAATGCACCCAGGAGACACCCCTGTGTTACTCAACTACTCATTTGTCAGACACCATTTCCTGAATGTTCTTCATTTCAAACCTTCTGCTGTCCATTTCTCAGTCTTTGTCCTCTCCCTATTGTCCCCAGTCAGCCTCCATGAGTGTGATTAATTCAGATGTCCTGCTGATGCCCATATAGACCACATCTGCTGGTACTTCTCTGACAGGGTCACTTGTGACTTAGTGACATTCTCTCTTGCCTTGATTCCATGTGGATCACTGTTCTGGATACTGCCCCTCTACCAGTGTTTTTCTTGGTGCTCTTACAATGACTTTAACTGGCATATTGCCATATTGTTCCCCAGAATTATTTGGGGGGAGGGTTACCAGCGCTTTGGCCACATTTTAGAGGAATCTGGGAGATAGCCCCTCAAATCTTTGTGCCTTATGTCAGTCAGCTTCCATTTCACCTCTTCCCTCCATATACTGGTATCCGCGCACTATTCTTTCCATTCTGTTGTGCTGCACCCCCTTTGCATGCCCCCTGTTCTTGCTTTCCTTTGTGAAGACTGAATCAAAATATTAAGTAGTTTCGATTTTTACCATATTTGGTTATTTCCTTTCTTCTTTATTTAGCCTGGCTATTTCTGTTTTTAACTTTCTTCTTTCTGCTATGTGTGTAAAAAAAAAAAAAAAAAAAATTGGTTCTTTTCCTGCACCCTTCTGCTCTCTCCCTTTCAACTTTCACTTTTGATACTTTTACAATCTTTGTTGCCTTTCTGCTATCCCTCTTATACTATGCCCTGTCCAGCTCACCACCCCATGCAGTCCTCATCTTTTGTCTTAGTTGATAGTTTTCAGTTCTATAACGAAACAATCTTAGAGGTGTGCACCATGCGCTGTGAAGACAAATCCAATTGAGAGGTTCAAATGAACAAGTAGATAGAATCACAGTCCATGAAGTTCATTAAAATCCCAAATTTAATGGCAAAACAAACAAAAAACTGCAGTGGTGAGCGCTTTCACGTTGTATCCAACGCTTCATCAGACATCAAATGCAGTATCAGGCAACTCATTTAAATACACAACAGGTATCAGCAATTAACAAATCAGATGCTGAGAAAAATTAAACATAATTTAAGATGACATATATTAAAAAATGACATATATTAAAAATAGTGAAATTAATAGTGACAATATATGTGTATATATGCATATGAAATCAATGTTTTAAAGGTCTGTTCACTAGGAATGGTCTGAGTGTGAATCTATCATTAAGTCCAAGCCTATGGGCTTGTAACTTCAAGATCCATTTCCCTTCTCTCTCCTCAGTGTTGTTCCTAATGTTACCCAGTCTACCTCCTTTATGAACTAATTCCAAGACCTTAAATTTAAAAGAATGTGAGGCACCACTATCTAAAACATGTTTTGCCAAAGCATTGGTGGTGTTGGCTTTCTCAATAGCATAAACATGTTCACGTATGCGCTCACGAAGAGTCCTAGTAGTCATCCCAACGTAAAATAATTTACATGCCTGACACTCAGCTACATAAACCAAATTGGTGGATACACAGTCAGCATAAAACCTGGACATATATATGTGTCCTGTAAATGGATGAATAAAACAATCTGAAACAGCTATAAACCTGCACTGATTGCAAGAATAGCATGGGTATGTGCCCTTCTTGTTCAAACCCCTACCAACTGAAGGCTTTCTATCATAACAAAGTAACCTGTTTAAGGAATACATGTTCCTATAGGCTACTTGTGGTCTTGTATCAACTAATTTTCTGATGTTGTCGTCAAACATCAATAATCTCCAGTTGTTATTGAGGACTTGTAAGACATGATTATTCTTATTAGTATAAGGAATAACTATCCTATTTGTTGTAGATGTGTTCCTATTACGTGGAGGATCCATTTGTGTTCTTTTGAGAAGGGGAGTTCCTTTACTAGTTCTGAGACGATCACCTTCCCGTATGTTTTTATATACCTTATGACTGTCATATCCTCTGTGTATAAAGTTACTAGCTAGTTGTATCTTATGATTGTCATAGGTAGTATCGAGAGTTGTTAATCTCGACATCCTCATTACCTGGTTGGTCACAATGTTTTCATATACATGCCTAGGATGCATGCTATTACGGTGTAGTAGGTTATTCCTCCAGCACTCTTTCCTATAGAGTTCAGTCTCAAGACCATTAGCCGTCTTGATGATCTTTACATCTAAAAATGCAATTTCCTCATCTGAATGAGTACAATCAAAACAAAGAAATTCTGTAGTATGATTTAAATAGGACACGAATTCAAGTAGCTGTTGTGGTGTGCCACCCCATATAATAAAAACGTCATCTACAAATCTATTATAGTATTTGAGATGCATTGAGAAGCTGTTATTGTCACTGTGGACATAAATGTCCTCCCAATGTGCCAATACTAAGTTTGCGTATGCATTGGCACATGGCGTGCCCATCGCTACACCTTTCGTCTGAAGGTAATATCTGTTGTCATAAAATAGAACATTGTACTGGAGGACAAGTTCCAAAAGTGACATCCATCTGGAGATAATGTGAGAGGGAAGCAACTGATTTACAAAAAATGCTCTAATATATTCCATCCCAATATCGTTGGGTATGGACGTAAATAGGGACTTCACATCAAGACTAACAAGAATGTCACTCATTTCAAACAGAGTGGAATTATGATATGTAGTCAAATTTTCCAAAAAATTAGTGGTGTCCTTCAATATCTGTTTTACATTGGAGACAATAGGTTTAAACATTTTGTCTAGATAAATGGAAATTGGCTCAGTGAGCCATCCCCTGCTAGACACAATAGGTCTCAATGAAGGATTATCCAATCCTTTATGAATTTTTGGAAGTCCTCTGAATGAAGGAACAAGTGGATTGTCAACTAACAGATAAGAATATAGTTCTTTATCAATAACATCAGTTAATAATAAATCATAAAGATGACCATGAACGTCCCTGATTAAGTTGTTGAGATCATAATTGTGTATGAGAAAATAAGTATCATTGTCAGATAACATGTATTCCATTTTATTTGTGTAAAATGATTTATCCATTACAACTACGGCACCGCCCTTGTCGGCTTGCCTGATTACTATGTTATCATTATTTCTCAAACTATTGATAGCAGCTCTTTCATCTAAAGTGGTATTATAAAAACATGGTTTCGTTTCTTTATTATTGTAAAGCTCAAATAAATCAAGCATGCAGGCTTGCTCAAATGCTTCCAGTAATGGATGTTGTTGGGGGAGAAAAGTAAATGGTTTTCTAAAAAACGTGAAATTATTGACATCAACCTGATTAGATTCTTGGCCATAGAACAATTTCAGCCCTAAGTTCCTTGTAAACATCTTGATATCAATTATAATGTCAGTCAAATCATTGCTGGCGGAGGGTATGAACCCCAAGCCTTTATTCAAGACGGAGACCTCATGTGCACTCAAATTGTAACTAGAAATATTTACCACTAAGTCCTGTGAGTTTGCATCTGCGGTTTTTTCACGTGTAGGATGGTCTCCTCGGAATTTTTTCTTTTGACTGCCCTTCCTTGTGGAGACCAAGTCCTCCTTTCGAAAGGTCTGAAGGGCAGTGGAAAAGAAGGAAGCCCATCACCTAAACCATGAACTTCGTTTTCCATCGAGACTACAAACGTGTCGATGGGAAGCTGCTTGCGTCTCACATCATTTCCCCTGGATCGGGGACTTAGTGTGTTGCCAACTGCTTGTGGCTGTACATTTGCTCCATCATGATCTTCAGCGTGTATCAACGCCTCAACGACAACCTGTTTGGATGCAGGAACAAAAACAGTACTCAATGTTTCAGCTGTATGGGGGATGCGTGAAGTCATGTCACCGGCATCTGCTGATGATGTCATCAGTTCGGTCGATTCCCGTTCGGGAGCTCGATGAGAATTAGAAGGAACAGCTGATCTGTAAGTTGTAGCATTAGACTGGCGTTTAGTCATATCACGGGGCCAAGAAAAAACTTGACCATTTTGAAAATCTAAGAAGTCTCTCTCGAGCTTCTTTTTCTTTTCTTGTAAGGATTTGAAATCTACGGAAGTCAACGAATGTTTCAAATCCGTTGACAGTGTGTTCAATTCATGTTGCCCAACAATACCGGTAAGCTCTCCCTCAATAGCTTTGACTTCTTCAACAAGAGATGTAATAAGAATATTGTAGTGCTCAATCAATATTTTAATATAAGCAAAGCTAGTATCCATATTGAGCTTTTGCCATTTAGCCAAGAGCTCGGGTTGTGTAGTTCCGAATGTGGGCATTTTCAAAACCCTTAAGCCCCTTGGGATTAGCTTGAAGCTAAGGCAAGCTTCCATGTGCAGTTTCTGCCACTGCACACTACGTAGCTTGTGGAGTTTGTTCTCCAACTTTCTAGTAATGAGAACGATATTCATATTATTCCTGAAGTCATTGCTGGTGCTCTCAGTTCTGTTTAAGTCGGCAGCAGTCAATTTTAGGAGCGGATTTTCAATAAAAGTAAGCAATTCATTCAAACGGAACATGTTGGCAGAACCATTAACACTCACAGGAGTAACCGGAGTAGCAGCCATGTCCCGGCAATAAGGTAACAGTGTCAATGTAAAACTAAAAACCAATATGTTGCCAGGTAAAGCACCCTCTATAAGAACAAAGCACAAAAACGAAACAATCTTAGAGGTGTGCACCATGCGCTGTGAAGACAAATCCAATTGAGAGGTTCAAATGAACAAGTAGATAGAATCACAGTCCATGAAGTTCATTAAAATCCCAAATTTAATGGCAAAACAAACAAAAAACTGCAGTGGTGAGCGCTTTCACGTTGTATCCAACGCTTCATCAGACATCAAATGCAGTATCAGGCAACTCATTTAAATACACAACAGGTATCAGCAATTAACAAATCAGATGCTGAGAAAAATTAAACATAATTTAAGATGACATATATTAAAAAATGACATATATTAAAAATAGTGAAATTAATAGTGACAATATATGTGTATATATGCATATAAAATCAATGTTTTAAAGGTCTGTTCACTAGGAATGGTCTGAGTGTGAATCTATCATTAAGTCCAAGCCTATGGGCTTGTAACTTCAAGATCCATTTCCCTTCTCTCTCCTCAGTGTTGTTCCTAATGTTACCCAGTCTACCTCCTTTATGAACTAATTCCAAGACCTTAAATTTAAAAGAATGTGAGGCACCACTATCTAAAACATGTTTTGCCAAAGCATTGGTGGTGTTGGCTTTCTCAATGGCATAAACATGTTCACGTATGCGCTCACGAAGAGTCCTAGTAGTCATCCCAACGTAAAATAATTTACATGCCTGACACTCAGCTACATAAACCAAATTGGTGGATACACAGTCAGCATAAAACCTGGACATATATTTGTGTCCTGTAAATGGATGAATAAAACAATCTGAAACAGCTATAAACCTGCACTGATTGCAAGAATAGCATGGGTATGTGCCCTTCTTGTTCAAACCCCTACCAACTGAAGGCTTTCTATCATAACAAAGTAACCTGTTTAAGGAATACATGTTCCTATAGGCTACTTGTGGTCTTGTATCAACTAATTTTCTGATGTTGTCGTCAAACATCAATAATCTCCAGTTGTTATTGAGGACTTGTAAGACATGATTATTCTTATTAGTATAAGGAATAACTATCCTATTTGTTGTAGGTGTGTTCCTATTACGTGGAGGATCCATTTCTGTTTTTAACTTTCTTCTTTCTGCTATGTGTGTAAAAAAAAAAAAAAAAAAATTGGTTCTTTTCCTGCACCCTTCTGCTCTCTCCCTTTCAACTTTCACTTTTGATACTTTTACAATCTTTGTTGCCTTTCAGCTATCCCTCTTATACTATGCCCTGTCCAGCTCACCACCCCATGCAGTCCTCATCTTTTGTCTTAGTTGATAGTTTTCAGTTCTATGTTAGCATGATGACCACCTTCACTTTCTGCTTTTGCCATACACACATCACTGTTTTCCTAAACACCTTGACCCTGACTCATTCTCATGACTTGTAAACTCTTCACTTTGCTCTGAGTCTTCTAACTTAGCCTTGTTCATCTTCCCATAAACGTCTTAATCCAGTTTTCTAAAGCACCTCATTATCATCGTCTTTGTATTTTTATCCCTCCAGCTATGACAAAGCACACAGTAAACTTATGGTTGTTGCTTAATGGCACCTTAACCTGGCCATCCGTAATATGCTATCTACTGGTCAGAATGACACCCAGAATTCTATCCTTTCTAGTACAGCTCTGCACCAGCTGAGTGAATGAAAGCAAGATCTCAGTAAATTCACTCTCTCTCTCTCTTTCTCTCTCTCTCCATCTTGGAACTTCAATTACCTAGTACTTTCCTGGCAAATTCACATTACCCAGGGAACTCCTCCTCTTTTTCCTAACTCACTCCTTTATTCTCTCCTCCTGTCTCTCACTCTTCTCCTTCTTTGCTATGTTTGTGGGATGTTGCACTGTGTCAGACTGCCGGCCATCACAGATTCCCTTTATCTTAACTACTATAGCATTAATTATAGGTTTTGACCCTGTCTGCTACCTTTCCTTGTTTTTGGCTTGGTATTCCTTGTTTACTTTGATCCCTCCATCTGATGCTTTTCTTTTATGTAGCTTGCCACTCCCTGCCCATCTTGTTATTCTCGTATCATTTTTAAACACCCATACCTAGACACCTCCTTGTCCCAACTCCCCAGCCCCCTTCCACTGTCATTCCTGGTTGCTTTTATGAGAGCTGTCAAATGTGAAAAAATCCACTTATTATGATAATTACACTGTTTATATAATTTCAACACTCATTTGTTTATATTAAAGATAAATTCATCCAGAACTCATAGTCATATAAATTATTTTTAATTGTTTAATAGGTACTGTCAAATGGCTGTCCTTTTAGAAGTCTCCAGCAATATTCATTCCCTTTACTAGTATAAGACACCCTTTCTTGTTGCTTACTTACAGTTTGCAGTGACCTAAAATTCAGTCAGTCATATTACCATGTACTACTATCTGTATAGAATAAGAAAGGTAGAGGAAACCAGATCTATGTCATTCCATCTAATAATACTACATCATGATGTGTGAAGGCTGCCAGACAACAGAAGTAATGAATGATATATGTTTTTTCATATTTATTTATTGATTGACTGCATCTTCATGAACAAAAATAGATGAGCAACTGTAAATTCGCCCCTGGTGTATATATATTCTCTACTCTTTCATTAGGAAACCTAAATCATGTAGTTAATCTTGGGCTTAGCTAACTAATCATCTCAGTAATCTTCTGAATCATGTGACTAATCTATGAACACTAAAACACTTTGTTGACTTTTTTTGATATTTGTGTATTTACCTTGGGTATTATGTTATTGAGTCATTCAAAATATTTTTACTATGTAAGTTTAGACACAGAATGAAGCAAAACATATTTTAGAGGTAAGCTATGTTATTTATGCACTCAAATGATAGGCATTCTCTACTTAATATAATCAGCTTTGAAGTCACTGCTCAATAGGGAAAGGTGACTTAACCCCTCATAATGTCCTCTGCAATTTTCACCATTTAAAAGTCTAGTTATTCATGACTTTCTTTTCATTGATAAGTTAGATTGTGCTGTCAACATCAAAACCAGAGACCTACACCTTCATCAACCACCACCACACTCTTGTTCTGGAATAAATGTCCTCAGCATGTCAAGGAACCAATTCCCTGTCATTCTCCATACATAACTCATGCAATAAGATGGGTGTCCTTAAATTTACACTAGGACTCACAGGCATCACCTGCTTTGTATAATACATTAGAGCCTGAGGGTAAATATGGGAAAGGTGTCCAGGGCCTCTGGTCTGACTTACCTTGCATATTCTATGATCCTATGAACTAAACATATGTTTTGGGAATATGTAAGGGTCCAATAGAGATGAATTTATTTCACAGATCTTACACTGACACATTGGTCTCAGGAAATTTAAATTACTAGCACTGGCCTAGGTAGTTAAAGCTGTACTTGCCATAGAATGGAAAACTCAGATAAACAAAAAGTTAAATAGTTAGCAAAATGAGTTGTTTTTAAATGTTAAAAAATGTGCAATGACATTTTAAGTTAAACTCAGAAGTAAAGGTTTCATTTTTCCTGAGAAAGTTTATTTAATCTGAATTTGATAAACATATGAAAAAAGTACACAAATTGTTAAAGTTCCTAAGATGATGTTATTCTGTGTACTTGAAATTTAATGTAATTGCTAAAGTAATAAAAAAGCTACATGATAAAAAAAAAAACTTTAAACTGATAGTTGGCATCTAAGAAGTATTGTTTTGCAGATAATGACATTTTATTTGTCCACTGAATGTGCAAGTGTGCAAATTATAATTATGCTAATACTTCAAGACTAAAATGACACTTACAAAAAGGCAAGTTGAAGATCAAGAAGATCACAGCTGCATAGACTCTTTTTTTGGCTTGTTCTTAATAGTTGTATGTATGTTGTTGTATGTATGCTGTTTATGTAATTCATACTTGGAGAGTCATTGAAACTGGAGTCAAATTCCTTGTATGTGTGCATACTTGGCTAGTAAATGTGATTTTGATAGCTTGGGTCCATCTGCTATGCTTAGAAATATTAACTGTGTTGTTTTTATTATCAGAATAACTGTTAAGTTTTTGTGATTCAGTGCTTATTATAACATTATATTAATGTCTGCATGGCACATAATGTCATCATTAATAGGAGTCTGTGATGAACAACTTTCATAATTATGCTTTTTGTATAGATTTTACAGTTCTCAGAATATGTACATTTGTTTCCAGGCATGATGCAAAATTGCAATCTTCTTATTTTTTAAACACCTTTATTAAATTATCACTTAAGACATAGGCAAACATACAATAAATAGAAAAAACATATTAACATTGTTTTCATGCAGATACATTGTATATCAGATAATTTTTCTTTCTAACTATCATCAGTCCAAAATGACATAAATTGTGCAATTGCTGCCTTCTCATAAGGCTCACTCGTTCTCCTTCTGAACATTATTCTGCATGTATTGTTCTCACAATTTCCATTAATTTCTGTGTAATTTGCTCCTTATCTCTTCTAAAGATCCCAAATCCATTTCCTTTAGATTTTTATAAAATTCAGTACTTCAATTACAGTTGGTTAGATTTTGATTTCCATTTTCTAGCAATTGCTTTTTTTGGCAGCCAACAGAAGTAATCCTAGTAGGATCCTGTGCCCCAGGTCAAAAGAATTACTTCGTTAGTTACAGCCATTCACTAAAATGTTATTTGTCAACTCATTACACTTCTAAAACATATGTTCTCGGTTAACTCTTTCTTGCCCATCACACCTCCAACATTTGCTATCTACCTGAGGAAAAATTCTTTGAAGTCTGCCTGTTGTATAAATATACCTATGCAAGCAGTTCCAAGAAATGATCCTAAATCTTCTGGACTTTGTTGCATACTTGTGAGGTATATATATGTCATCTTATTGTTCTCCTGTAGATTGCTTTTGCAGTCTCTCTTCCCAATCTTTTCTAACCTCTTCTGACTGATTCTTATAGTAACCATGCATTCTTTTATATGCCCTATTAATTATCCATTTTAACAGCAATGTCTGTTCTGTATTAAAGTAAAACTCTTGCAGAGCAGATCTTTTGCTTAGGATTTCCCTATTCCTTTTTCTTTGCCTATTTTCTGGATTTATCACGTACAAAATAATATCTGCAAATAAAGCCAGCTTTTGCTGATTACCACACAAATTATATCTTATAATTGCATTTATGAGTTTCTTTTTCTTTTATTTTTATTTATTTATTTATTTTGTATGCTTATGTCTCTAAATATAAAGAAAATAACAAAGGGGAAGGAGGACACCCCTGCCTGGTTCGTTTGTTCTAACACAACTTATCAGAAAGCAACCCTCCCACTTTAATTTTTGCCTCCAGTCCTTCATATATCTTCCTAATTGACTAATATATCTTCCTAATTGTATCAGGGGAATGCAAATGCTTACACTGCCCTACTAATAAAATCCCAGCTTACTCTGTAAAAGGCTTTCTTTGCATCAAGCCCCACCAACAACTCTGGTGTTCCCTACATTCTGTTTCCCTCTGGATCATCATTATTCCATTAATGTTATCAAATGTTTGCCTCCCCTCCACAAAACCACATTGATCCATACCTATCAATTATGGCAATACCTTTGCCATTCCTTTAGCTAGTACAGACATAAACACTTTATAATCATGGGTTAAGCACTTTCAACCAAAACTTTGGCCTTCTTTAGAACAAACAACTCAATAAATGCTACCTTTTTGTATAAAATGGTCAAACATCTTAAGCAATCACATCTCAATTCCAATTCATTAATTGACAAAAACAAATCAAAAGCATTCACCTAAAACCATTCTTTTAAAACATGCACATAAAAAATGGGGAGACCACATAACAGCATGTTTTTTAAAAAACACGTAAAAATGAGTCCTGTTTGCATTTGTTGCATGCCTTTCTTTTTAAAACTGCTTTGTAGTTAACTCCATTGTTCAAACCTGGTGCTCTGCATGCATCCAACAAAAATCTGCCATTTAAATTCCCTGTAGTCAAGTTCCCCATCTCTGTCTCCATTAAAATCCTGGGGAACATGATCAATAACTCCAAAATGAAATTTTACTCCATTCTTATCACCTACACATGTAAGGGTGTGCTTGTAAAGGGCATTGTCCAAGTTGTTCTTTTTTATGGCATAATAATGTTTGTAAATTCTACCCGTGGTGGTGGTGCTGTGGTAGCATTGTTGCCTCACAGTAAGACGCTGTCCGGTTCGATTCTTAGCTAGAGCATCTTCTGCATGGAGACATGCATGAATGGGTGTACTTTTGTTAAAGGTTGTGCATCAGGCCTGGCAAGACGGTACGTAAAAATCAACTGCCAATCATTAGTGGACCGGAGTTCTGCTGTGGCGACCCCTAACCGGGAAAAGCCGAAAAACACAAACAAATGTTTATAAATTCTGTTTTTTAACTGCCTGTTGGTCTTTCCAATATAGAAAGAAGAACAGACTGAATATTTGGCCATGTATAGAACATAGATGGATTTACAGCTAAATTTGCCAGGAGCCTTCCAAGCCCTTTTTTGGGTGCAAACTTCAAAAGATGACCCTTCTGAAATATATTTACAAAAATTGCAATTTTTACATTTAAAAGTACCTCTGCCTTTATTGACCCCTTATTGTTCCCACTTTCCAAAATTTCTTTGAAATTTCTTGCTGTTTTGTTGACAAAAGGGGTGCTTCTCCTACAACTGATTTTAAATCACTGTTTGATGCTAAAATTCTCCAAGTGTTGGATATAATGTCCTTAATTTCTTTGCTGTCTATAGTGAACATCAGCAACATAGAAGTAACCCAATCTTTGTCACCTTGCATATTTCCTCTTATGTCCTCCTTGTTACAACTGGTGTTCAGAACCTCATTTACTATTTCAAGGGGTATCCTCTGTTTTTAAACCTACAATGTAGCTCTTCCATTAAAGAATCTAATTTTGTTTCATCACTTGTAAGCCTGTTTAATCTTACTAAGTGTCCTTTTATATTATACTTAACATAGGTGGGATGCATACTAGAGTAATGCAGCAAACCATTGCTAGCTACATTCTTGTAACTGATAACCGACCCCAAAATATGCTTCCCTTCTTCTTTCAAAACTTATATGTCTAAAAAAACATACTTTTGAATTATCCCAACCACCAGTGAATCTCTAAAAGGAGGGACTGTTGTTCATGTCTTCTATGAATTTGGAGAGTTCAAACTCTGCACCCCTCCATATAAAAAAGAGGTCATCAATAAAATGATAGTGGGTTACAATCTTTTCCCTGTTGACAAGCTTAGACATGATGTTGGTCTCCCAATACGTCATGACCAAATTGCCGTAATTGGAAGTCATTCTTGCACCGATCGCCACACCCTTGGTTTGTAAAAAATACTTGTCAAAAACAAAAAAAATTATACGAAAGAATGTTATCAATACATTCCAACATAAACTTACCTTCTTCTAAATCATACTCCCCACTGTGAATCAACATGTGACCCACCCATTCTAAACTCACTTTGTGAGGAATGCAAGTATATAATGATGCCACATGCACTGTAACCAAAAAATCCGCTGTCCCTACTTTAATACTCATAAGTTTTGGCTGAAAGCGTTTAACCTGTAGTATTAAAGTTTTGTGAGAAGTATTCAATGACTCCACTTTTTCTTGTCTTTCTGTTTGAATTTGTGCTGTGTTACACAAGTTTGAGACATCCAGGGCAGTTTTCTTTTCTACTTTATAATCATGGTTTAAAACTGAAATAGGTCTATATGAAGCTGAGTCTCATGGGTCTTTTCCCTCTTTGGATAATACAACCACCACAGCTTTCTTCCAAGATGTTGGTGCTTCCCCTCCTTTCAAAGTACTGTTAAACTAGATCTTCCAGATTGTTCTCACTTCCTTCTCTCCTAACATCCAAATTTCCACAAAAATACCATGCAGATTTTCCTGAAGACTGATTATTCATCACTGTTTTTATCCCATGTCCTCCTATCTTATCTGTTAGTTGTTGAGCCTCATCTATCTCTAAGCTTGGGATTTCTCTACATACATATATATACATATACATATACATATACATACATAAAAATATTTCAAGCACAGGCATTAATGCCCTTCTAGTTTGCCAATATACCAAAACACTTGTTCCCATAATAAGTGTCCAGGCTGTTCTTAAAAATACCTAAACTAGTACTTGCTTTAATGTAATTTGGTAGTCTGTTCCATGCATCAGCTACTCTGTCAGAGAACCAATTAATACACTTCTCATTCCTATAGAATCTTCTACATAGGTTATCTGATGATTCTCTAGTACTTTTTGATAACCCCAAACATTCCCAGAGGTAGTTGTCACTAAATGCCCTATATACCTGAATAAGATCTCCTCTTAGATACCTGTAAGAGACACTGCACAAGTTCAGATATTTTACTCTTTCATAATAACTTAAATTTTCACATCCATGGATGCCCTTGGCATATTTCCATTGTACTGTTTCCAGTTTACTCATGCTTGTTTTCTTATAGGGTTTCCATACTGTTATTCCATACTCAAGTTTGGGTTTAATGTAACTAACAAACAATGACTTCATCATTTTTGATTTTCTTGACTTTATAAATCTTTTTATACAACCTATAGTGCTATAACCATCACCAACCAATTGGTTGATATGATTAGAACAATCTGTAGCTGGATCTATCAGGTCCTTAAATGAATCTATAGTTTCAATCACTGTGTGCTGTATTAAATATTCACCTTTCAATTTATGTCTCCAAAATCTCATATGCTTCATTTTTTATGTATTTATTAGCATATTATTCTCCCGTACCCAAATGGTCAGTTTAGTCAAGCTATTTTGCAGACATGCCTTATCTGTAACGCATGTAATCAGTTTATCCAATTTCAGGTTGTCTGGATATAAACTGTAGAACACCTCAGATGAAAATGTTAGGTCTGAAAGATACAATCTAACCAAGTAAGGGCCTAGGACAGAGACCTGTGGGGCACCCTGACTGTAACCAAGGATTTCACCTGTCCAGTTGCTGTATGATACTTGTCATGTCCTATTTGTAAGCCATGCAGCCATCTACCTTATCAAGAGTACATCAATACCTAGTTGTTCTAACTTATTGATCAGTGTTTTGTGCATGACCCTGTGAAATGCTGAAGTTAAAACTATATAAATTACATCACAGCACGATGTTTCATTCATAGCTATCTTTATATTACTATAGAACATCATGTTACAGTAGTAATAAATGTATTTTCAATATATGCATGTTGACATATGGTTTCAAGTCCCAGCCTATCCAATTCTGACAATAACTTATCCAATATTACCTTCTCCATTATTTTTCCACAACATGAAATTAGTGTTAAGGGTCTATATGACTCTGGGTTTGTCCTATTCCCCTTTCCCTTAAAGACAGGTTTAATAAGTGCATGTCTCCAATCTTGAGGAATCTCCCCATATTTATATGACCTAGTGAATAATAGATATAATGGTACTGTAAGTTCTTGGTGAAGTGTTCTCAGGTCATTGTTACTAATTCCATCTCCTCTCTGTGCTTTGTTTGGATCCAGTTTGCACAGTTCTTTTTCAATATAATCTTAATTGATCCCAGTATCTGGAATTACCTGAATGTCACTTGGACAACTTATCACCCCTTTTGTTGAGCCAAACTGTTTTGCATAAGATTTTGTAAATATATCTATAATCTGTTGTGCCTGAGAATAAATCTTAGAATCTGCACACAGTTTATCAATTTGCATGTCTTTACTCCTTCCACATTGTATGTATCAATAAAAAGGTTTCCTATTATGCTTACTATCTTTATATAAATGTTCTTCAAATTTTGCTTGATCTTATCTCATACTATGCTTAATCTGTTTGTCCATCTTGTTTATTTAAGTTTTCAAAGTTGTAGTTTCACCGGTCTTCCATTTCTTATACTTTTTGTCTCTCACCTTAATCAGATATATTGTTTTTATGGAAATATATCTCCCTGACATTGTATGCCTAGAGCCTGATGTTAAACTTTTTTTATTTTTTGCACTCAGTTTTTCTTTTAAAACTTTGCACATTCCATCTGCACTTTTTCCACTGAACACCTCACTCTAGTTAATATTACATAGTGACTGTTTTGCTTCCATATAATCTGTAATTAACCTTCTGTGCATTGGTTTCGATTTCAGTTTAGCAGAATTATCTAGCTAGAAATTAACCTTTATAACCCCATGATCACTGTACATCAAGGGTGATAAAACTTGACAGTAACAGTAATTTCTTTAGGAATACAAACAATGTCTAATATGTTTTCATCCCTGGTAGTTTTTTTTTACAATCTGAAGCAACTGTTGTTCCTGAATATACATTGTGAATAATTTCCTTACTAATGTCGTTGAATCAATATTATTCCAGTCTGTTTCTGGTAAATTTAAGTGCCCAGCTAATATTATTCTTCCCTCCTGTGTTTCATGCAAGAAACGTATGAATTCCTCTAGGTCATCTGCACTTGACTTTGGTGGTCTATACACTCCAGCAATTGGTATATGTTCCAGGGTTGTCTTTATTGTCACAGTTACATAGTCTATAGTATTGGTGTTATCACTGAACATGTAATAATCACAGGTCTCATAACTATCTTTAATCTCTATCATAATACCTCCACCTGATTTTTGGTTAGAATGTCTGTTACACTAAAAACATTTATACTCTGACAGAACTGGTTTTAAATCATTGTTCTTTAACCATGTTTCGAAACCATAACAACATCAATCTTGTGGGAACATAGCAAATTTTCCAAAAATAAAAAAAAACTTATCATTAATGCTCCTAACATTAACAACCAATAGAAATGTATCAAATGTTGCTATCTGTGAACTGCTAAATATTTGACCTGGCATAAATCCCGCCTAGTGTTTTTCAAATATTGTAAAATATCTGCTGCAAAAATTATCTTCCCTGATCTTAACAAATCCACACAATCCTGTCTGAAAACATATGTGCCCAAAACAAGGCTTGGATACTCTACACATTTCCATTTTTAAAAACAGGATATTTTTCATGTAGGCATTTACCCAAAAATCTTTTCATTCACAGTGACCTGGCTATCCTTTCTATAGGTGATTAGTGAAAAATGCATCCTAACACCAGTACAAGCTATATTATTTAAGAGGACTGTAAATTCCTTACTAACAGTTAGAGAATCCTTGCAGTTGAGATAATTTGTACTGACATGAATTAAAACAGATCTGTACTTCCTTACATTAAGGTGTTCCACGGCTTGTCTCACATCTTCTATTTTTGCTTCTGGTAAGCATAACACTATTTGATGTTCATTATCTTCTCTGCAAATATAAGTACCAGTTCCTCTAATAATTGAATCTTCAATTAAAAGAATATCTTTTCTGACATGCTCTGAAGAATCTTCACCTTCTAATACAGTAATATCTGCTCTATCAATTGTTACGAAGGATAGATCTTCATCACCATTAATCTTATTAGTCCCACTGATTTCATTGTGTATTAAATTCTCATTCAGCCGGCATTGTAAATCCACAGCTTGAGCCATGTAGTCAACATCTGTCTTTCTCTCTTTTTTTCTTACAGTAATGTTCTTCAATCCTTCCACGTTCAATTTTGATTTCTTCCTTCTCACCTGCCCCTTGCCTCTTTTTTCTACCTTCTCTTTTGGAAAAGTTATGCCTTTTTCTGTAGACTGAATGTTTTCTGATAGAAAAGTATTATCATTCCCTGTAACATGTGTTACATAACAAAGCAGTTTCCTTTTTAGTACATATTCTCTTTACTTATTTGTTGTGAACTTCTTCTTTTCTTTCTTTCTTTTTTTGTTTCCTTCTAAACAATTCAGATCTTCAGACTGCTGAATACCTGTATCCAGAATTCCAAAGTTGTCAGGGCCATTGTCTTGTTTCATAGGGTTGAATAATCTTTATAGACAATAGATGCATAATTTCCTAAATGTGTTTTGTTTGTTCTTTGCCTAACATTATTTATCTCACCAGTCCAGTCATTAATATATGTAACAACAGTTCACCAAACCATGCCAGTTGCACAAGTGCAATCATCATCATTAAGTCTATATTTACTTCTAACAATGGTAAACAAATCATCCAACTTTTGACACAAGAAACACAGATCACCAGTGTTATCACCTGTTACTTTTAAATATGCATAGCATTTATTACACTGTACAAGATATTTGTGCATTAGCAAATCAGTAATTGCACACTCATTTAAGGAATCCATATTCAGCTTTAAGAAAATAAAATATTGTAAAAGGTAGAATAATCAAAATCAGTAACCACAGAATTCAAAGAGAACTTAAATCAACTTCTCTGACAAAAATCACACAAGCAATATGCAACTAAATATTAAAGTAAGTACAGCAAAGTAGTTATGACCTTACAAGTTCTGCAAGCCAGACAAAAGCTGTAATTCCTTTACTTCGTGTGCAGTTGCACTTCTTTTTAACTCTAATGACTCAACAGATCTCTGATTATTCCTCTCATTATAGATTAGGTCCCCTATGTTTATCAGTAACCCTTTCTACTTTCTCTTACCCAAGTCTTTTTGCTAAAAGTTTTTGTGCTCTGGAGTTATTATCAAAAAATAGTTACTTAATTGCAATCTTTCTAAACTCGTGCATGATACCCAGCTACTCCCTTATTTTCTCTTTAGCACTCCACATTTGCACCTCTCCTTGTTCTATGAGATTCCCCTTATTCTCATTCTCTCAGATTAATTCCTATTATTTTTTAACCATATCCCTTTCTCTTTTTATTTCTAACTTATTTTTAAACTCCATTTTCATTTTATCCCACTCATTTCTGAAGATATTTATTTAAACTCCCTAATAACTCTCAAATAATTTCCACTACCCATTTTTAAATGTATTCTTTTTTAATAGGTAGGTGGGAAAGTGTCAGTCTATCATTTTTGCTTCATTATCCTGCATTTTTATCTGTGTATGATCTGAAATAGTTATTGAATATGTGTTAAAGCTTTCAATTAAATCCACATGTTCCTGTGAAATATTGCTATTTAGGCTAGCCCAGTTATCATACCTTGAAGAATAATACATAAATTATGTCAGTGTTCATTCATTTTCATATATATTTTTTCACAAATCTACCCTCTTTTGTCAAATTTTCCTTTCTACTTCTCCCTTATACACCCTCACTAGTACAACTCAAGTTCTATTCCCCACCTATAAATAATATTCCCAGCTGAAAGCTGACTATTTCTTCCAAACTTTTCTTAAGGTCCATAGCAGCAGTTTTTAGTGGAGTATAAATGGAACCCCTTCAAATCATCGAATCACCAGGATATTGAATCCAACTTCATCAAGACGACTTCACTGAATCTTCACAACATCAAACTCCCAGAATAACAAAACCTAATTCTGTTTAAACAACCACTTGACACCAGGACAAAACAACAAACAGCAGAATAAGAACCCCCCCCCCAAGTGGGTGGCTTCACCTGTCCACACCCCCTAACTAAATATACCAACTCCAAGATCACACTACAGAGGAGAAAGGGCAAAATTCACCATGGTGGCCAAGTGGTTCTTTTGCCAGGGTTCAGTTTTGCTGTTCAAGCAGTTCAATACAGTGAAGATTCAGCAAAGTCATCTTGATGATTCTGCTGATTCGATGTTGTGAATGGGATCCATTTAAATACATGCCAGAATAATCCTCCTTCCTTGCCAATAGTCCTTACCACCATAAATCTGACATTATTGGTTTTTTTCACTCTTCTATCACTATTTGAGCCCTTGTAGCAATTAGAATAACTCCCATTT
This sequence comes from Protopterus annectens, assembly GCF_019279795.1. Lineage (NCBI taxonomy): Eukaryota > Metazoa > Chordata > Ceratodontiformes > Protopteridae > Protopterus > Protopterus annectens. The sequence continues at coordinate 761,657,740 of NC_056739.1, read as the reverse complement.
TCCTTTATTCCTGATATTCTGTTGAATATCCATCCCAAAATGCTCCCTTTGTCAATTTCACATGCTTATTTCTTTTCCTACAGCATTGCTATTTGCATTTCACATTTTTTAATATAATGCAATGCACTTTCATTTTTGTCTATATCTGAAAAGGCTATTTACATTCCAAGATAATATGGATAGTGTAGCCTTTATGATAAAAAGCTATTGTTACCACTTATTATACATGCCAGTTTTATGAATGAGTATTTCCAACTTTTCTGTTATGTGCACATATTAATATTTGGCAGGCTGGCCTTTTATAGAGTTGTTTCTTCTCATCTCCATTTGAATGTATGTCACATTTTTCAAGACTTTGTTTTAATGAAAACCATCAAACCAAAATGTAAAAACATGTTCAGAATACCCAATCCCCTATTAACTTAGAACAAATACAAAAAACTATGTTTATCTTCAAAAATGAAGTTTAACCATGCAGATAGGAACAATTACCCCAAATCAACAGCTCCACCCACAGGTATTACCTAACCTAAAAGTAAGGTTATCCATGCTAAAGCATATGCTACAGCCTGTGTTCCCACTTACACTTTTGCTGTCTGTTATTTTCTTATCTATATTCTCCTCCCAGATATTAAAAAGCAGCTTGTATACGTTCAGAAAACATTAACTATCAGACCTAAGAAAAAGGTCACTGGCTATTTTTAAATAAAAATAAATTGCACACTGTTTTATTAAATGCATTAAAGTATTGAGGCTACTAGGGAGGTTGGTAACTGTTATTCACTTCCCATAATTTCAAACTTTATTTTTCACTAAACTGCTTGCCATTGTACTTTTACATTTTACATTTCCCTCAGCAAAGGATACTCAGAATTCTCAGTATTAACTGTTTGTACCTGCAGGTAGCTTGTCTCTATGGAAATGTACTCAGCAATGAATCTTTGTAAATTTAACTCAGATCAGAAGTTACAACTGCCTTCAGCTGCAGACTCCCCAACTTCCATTGAATATTTGCTAAAGGAAAAAAAAACAAGCTAATGTCTTTGCATATGTAAGAAATGTAACAGTTTCATGGCTTTCATTATGTTGTCTTATTTTTCAAGTCTACTTGCTTACACAAACAAATGCTTATATCTTAAAATTATGACATTAATCTTGATATTCACCCTTGTAAAAATAAGAGCAAATATCTTAATTCTACATATACTATAATCAGTGCACTTTTGCACCCTACCTCCACTCCAGCAATCCAACATCAAAGCATATTCATGTTAAACTTGCTTTTGATCAGCCTTTCTTCATTTTTATAAGGTAAAGATGAAATTTCTTACAATTAAAAAGTAGTTTTTAACTTTAATATAATTTAACACAAATATCCCTGACTAGACACTACACAAAACAGCTTTACTACATATAAATTAATGTTTATGGCATGGAATGTTTATATAAATAGTAGTAAAAAGAAAAAAATTACTTACAGTTACCTTTTTAGTGTCTTTCTAAACATTAATAACATAAAGTGGTGTATATGCTTTAGTACACCCACACTTTTAACAAAGTCAGTAAAAGTCCAGTCTTTTCAACTACATTTTTCTTCATATTTCACAAATGTGATGCTTAATAGTCTCCCATTTATTCACTAATTTCAGTGTTGGTGATCTTCAGCCAAAAATGTATTTGATCCTCCTGGAAAAAATATTCTGAAAACAGCTGGATACAGCAGCTTGACTCTTAAACCCTGTCTCTTAATATTTCATGATTGCTGGAGTAAATTCTCTTCTGTCTTGTATACAGTAAATAATCATTTTCACAAACACTCTGCTGCCTCCAGTTTTTAATACTTTTCTCTTCTACAATAGATTTGTCAGGATCAACTTTGTATTTTGGTCTTGTTGCAGTTTTGCTAATGTAGGTCTTATCTGTTTTCTCACGACCAGGTTTGGAGCAATTACACAATGTGTCCTTTCAATTAATAAATCCTGCTGTAGAATACTAGTCCAGTTGCTTATTTGTGTAGTCTGCACCTTCCAGTTTGTCTGGTACAGCTGAAAATATCAGGTTTTCTCAGTGTGCACTTTCTTCTAACTCTGCCAAACTCATCCATCATTTTCTTTATTTCAATCTTTTGATTTCTGCAGCTTTATCAGTTCATATGAATAGCTACTAAAAGCTTTTTCTATTTTTCCAACATTTTAATATTTCAGTTGGTATATTCCATCAGTGTTTCATGTATTTTAATCAACTCTATGTAAATTGAATTTATTTTCCCCTAAATTACTTTGTACCAAAGCTGAAACTTAAACTGCTTTTTGCAGAACAACTGCAGGATTCTTCCCAGTTAGTGTATACTCTTAATGTTTTCTGGCTGATTTTCTTTCTGGTTCTCTAAAATTCAACTTTTGCTGGCACACAGATAATGCACTTACTGGCTAGTAACTGAATTTTACCCCATATTTCTACTTCACTGGCTGTTATTTCTCAGTTTTTGTTTTCACACTGGGAAAGCTGAAACTAAGCTGTTGATCAGGGTGCAGCCATCTTGGAAGTCCTGCAATCTCAGTAATTTAGCTCAAATGAGAGCTGTGCAGTGAGGACATCTGTAAATGTCAGTTACGCTCAAGCTAGATGTTAATGAGTTAATCATTGAATAGACAAAGTGCAACAAATTGTCAGAACTGATACTTGCTTTCAGGGTAAATATTGCTCACCCTCGTTACATGGGCTTACTGCTTTTACTTGTGCATTCAGACCTGAGGGTAACAGGGGCATCTCCATATTTGTAAGGCATAGCTACATATTATTTTATGCCATTGGCTCACTGACAGTAAATTGATCAGCAAAGTATAAATAAATAAATAAATACATAAATAAATAAATGTATGTGTGATGGTGTGAGGTATTACCAGCTATGCCAGGAGAAATTGGACAGTAGATATATAACATATGCCAGCATAGCTAGCTGGAGTTTTGTGAAGAATTATATGCCATTTGTATGTCAAACTATTTGTACAGGTGTTTGTATTGAAAATGTGTTTGTAAAGCTGCTTATGTTAAAAATATACCAACAGTGGGTCCTGCTGGACAGAAAAGAAATGCACCTGTATGTCAGACTGCATTGTAACTGCTGAAATGAATATATTGTAACAGAGGATACTGGAAGAGAAGAAGTTAATCTCAGTCCATCTGACTTTTAAACATATTCCAAAATTAAATTACCTAGTTTAGGCCATAAATATTGTATCTTACAGTTCTGATTGCAGCCAAACACAAAATGTCTGTGAAAAACAGGACTAGTAATCCTACTGTATTGTCCTTAGGGATGAACCAATTGCTATCCTGGAAGGGAGGAAGTTTTTGAATTGTCTTTATAGCTTCCAGACGCTATAACATATCTTAGCAAAGCTTTGTGTATGTGTATCATGACATATATGTGCTAGATTCTGGTTCAGTTTCTAGTAAAGGGGGTAGTCTGGGAACCAGAAGTCAGATGACCAGATATATATATAATGTTATTCTGTAATACAGCACTGAAATGATGTTTCATACTAGATGAGACAGAAGTCTCAGTGCAGTCTGTTTTTGAAACCTGACAACGAATGATCACTCACCCACTTCACCTTGCCTTGCTTTAGTAAGTAAATTGTGAATAGTAATGTTTTAGATCAGTCAGGAAAATATAGTGAGATTAGTTAAGAACTGTTTTCCTGTATCTGTGTGAATTGATCCATCTGTGTTATTTTTAATATTTCCTGTGACTAAAACTCTGGTGATTATTGAAAATAGATATTTAGTATTTTCATGTTTTTTATTAATTATTAAATATATTTAAACTTTTCATTGTGGCTGGTCTTCTAGAAAATATTTTAACCTTTGAGAGTACTTATATTTATTTGGTGACACTGTGGCTGCTCCTGAAAACCTTGCTGCATTGGTCAGTCACTACCATTTGTATTAGTATTAATTTTACTCAGTATAATTGGGTACCCTTGTAAGAGCCTTAGAGTAGCTGGCTTTGGAGTGTTCTGGTGTCAGTATATACCTTCTAGTCTGGAAAGAGGGGGCATAGCTGGTAAATCTGTGCAAGCCTTTCCCAGGTGTGTGTGTGTGTGTGTGTGTGTGTGTGTGTGTGTGTGTGTGTGTGTGTGTGTGTGTGTGTGTGTGTGTGTGTGTGTGTGTGTGTGTGTGCATAAATCAAATCTCAAAGAGTGTGTGTGTGTCAGCTACTTGCAGTAGGGACACAGAGCATGGGTTTCACAGAGAGGGTGGTGGACGAGTTGGCCTGGAACACTCGTCTGATGACTCAACTCTACAGCTGTGGTCAGTGTGGAATCTTATTTAGGGCCTGGTGAGAGAAAGAGAAAACCCAGCTCCAGGACAGGAATGTGTTCCCTGTTTGCTCTTAAGGGAAATTGTGCTTAGTCAGAGACCTGCATCTGGAGATACTGTGTGTGATTGGTTAGAGACCCTACACTAAGAGGCTTGAGGGAGGTAGCTAAGAAGGCACTTGATTCTTAAGGAAAAGGGGAGTCTGTAAACTGGAACAGAGGGTTACTGTATAGAGAGTGTACTCCTGAGGGAGAGCTAGAGGGTGAGGTAGTACAGCAGTTGGTAGTGCCCAGAGCCTACTATCTGGCACTTCTAGCCATAGCCCATGACATTCCTTTTGCAGGCCATATGAGTATAAAGCATACCAAGAGATGTATTATGCAGAACGTTTATTGGCCTGGGATCACAAGGGATGTAACAGTGTACTGCAGGACCTGTGAGTGGAGACAAAAAGTAAGCAAGGTAGGAGTCAAGGTCAAAGTTCCTCTGATGCTCTTACCTGTGATTGAGGAGCCATTTCAGAGGGTAGCTATGGATATTGTGGGGCCTCTGGATACCCTAACTTCCACAGGGATTAAGTATATCCTGGAAGTAGTACATTATGCTGTGGAGAACTTGGCCTAGAACACTTGCCTGAGGACCCTACTCTACAGCTGTAGTCAGTGTGGAGTTTTATTTGGGGCCTTGTGAGAGAGAGAGAGGAAAAGCCCCAGGATGGAAGTGTGTTCCCTGTGTGCTCTTAAGGGAAATTCTGCTTGGTGCAGAGAGCTGCATCTGGAAATACTGTGTGCATTTTTGTTCCAAATGAACGTCCCTCACCAGTGTCAGTGGTGAGGATTAAGATTCCTTGATCAGCTACCCAGAGCAGGGACATCACAGTATACTTATTGGACTTATACACTGAACTGCTATTATCACATCTCCCCTGTAAGGAAAGAGAAGCTGTCTCTAGGTTCATAAGTACTTACTAGGTTATTGATTTGTGAGCATCTTAATATTACCATACTAGTTTCTAAATCTTACATTTTGGGTATGAATAACATAGAGGTGCTCAGAACAAGGATATTTTGGGACATTTACTTCTTGTCTCTATCCATGGAGTACATAGATGGTGGAGGAGAATTTGAAGTGTCCCATTCATCCAAATTACACTTGAATAGAATAAGAAAAGTATTTTTCTTTACATGGAGTGGAACATGGATCCAGAAAAGTGGTATTCTCTGTAATACTTACCTATCTCTCTAAAATGTTCGATTTTTGTTGCAAAAGAGATTGTGGTGCCTTGATTGGGTGGTAACATCACCACTGGAATTGCAAACGTGTAATAGGTCTTACAGGATAGTGTCAATTAAGGGTCTTCACTTAAGGTGGAGCTCACCTCCTAGTAGCCTAAATAATACAAAAAAGAGGAAAAGGCTTTGAGGAAGTCTGCATAGTTTGTGATTTAGGACCTTGAGTTTTCAGTGAGAAAGCATTGTTTTTGCTCCAGCTGTAGCAAGTGTTTGGAAAGGTACATACCGAATGAGGCATTGCATTCACTGACCAACCTGATGAGAGGCAAGTACAGTGGAATGATTACACCTCTGGACATGGACCCCATACCTTGGGATATAACCTATGTGAAGAAAAAATCCTTGCTTACAATAGTGGGCACATGGTGTTCAAAGGACAGTCCATTGTCAACATAGATTCCCAGATCCCTGACTATGGAATAAACTTTCAGGGGTGTGTTGTCAGGGTGATAATTACAAGGGAAGTCATGTTTGCTGAAGGTGTGATTATATTTTCTTGGCATTTAGTTTTAGTTCATGGTTTTGACAGCAGTTATTTGTTTGGGAACAGCACTCATGGAGGATTTTGGTGTGCACTGTGGAGTTTAGGATGGCACTATGTTTACAGTTATCTGCAAAACTGGTCAGCCACAAACCCTTAACATTTGCAAATTATCAGACTTGATCATTAGTATTGTAAGCAATAGCACCCTAGTGAGCTGCTTGTTTATTTAAGAGGATGCCGCTGTTCTTCCCCTCCTGGTTAAGCAGCGCCTCCATTCCTCACCTGCTTCTTCTCACAGCTACTGCTTAATCTAACAACATTAACATTCTTCACCTTTCTCCAGCTTTTTTTCTTTCTCCTCATAGCTAATTTTTATACACTAATCTTCCTGAACATATCACAGTCCTACCCCTTTCACTATTTACTGTCCCTACTTACAATTCAAACAATGTATTTCTTAAATATTTTCCTATCTTGCTTTAATTATTACAATTGTTACTCTGCATTAGCTACAAATTTTGCATATATTTCTGTTCTTCTGTTGCTTCTGTATTGTATTCAAGTGAGAAACCTTACCATCCTGTGTGTTACCACTATTGCTACATTGTTCTATGTACAGATGTTGCTGTATGTGTTATACTCTGTATTACTGTTGGAAATTTTGAACATTGTGGAGCTTTTCTCCTGAGGCATCTGCTCTAAAGGGACTTTTGCTCAGATGAATAACCCCAGTCAACAAATGCAGATAAATAAATAAATGTTAAATAAACAAATCAATGTTATTTTTATAATAAAGCATTTAGGTATAGTATGCTCTATCTTATCTCAATTGTTTCTTGAACTTCTAGTCATAAGTTTTAAATCCTCTGGCTGAATATCTTCCAATGATTTATGAGCCTTATATTGTATCAGCCTTGTTGATCAGCACACTTTTTGTCCTTAGCAAAAAGGCTTTATACAATATCAACAGAGAATGACTCGCTCATTGCTGTACTCCTCTGAACTGTCGTTGCTGTAATCCTGTGTTCTAGTGTCTAGGCATTACCCTGGGAGCTACTCTAAATCCATTCAGTTTCTTTACTAATAATTATTTGATGCTATCAGATGCTGTGCAAAAAACAAGGTATGCCAACACCTGTTGCTCCTTTTTAGTCTAAGTATCTGGTTCCCCAGTCAGGGAAGTCCAAAAGATATTTGCCATGAATTCTTCAAATAAAGGCTCATATAACTACAGGAGGTTTTTTTTTTTCCTGCTGAACTCATTGCACCAGATAACCAAGCAACTGTCCTGTTTAACTAGTTCTTCAGAGAAGAAGTGAACCAGAGAGAGGTAATCACAAAACAGTAGGCTGTTTGGTTACTTTCTGTATTTGGTAACCATTACATGTGCTCTGGGATTTAAAAAGGGTTACCGCGAACAAGTTGCTAGACTCTAGCAGTAAGTTTTCCCATTTCATAGTCCTCCCTATTGCTACAGTTTTCCACAAGTGGAAGCATCACCCCAAAAGGAGGCCTGACTGGCTGTGGTACATGCTAATGAGGCAAGCTAGGAGAGCAGGTAAAGGTAAATAGCCATGTACTCTCCTTTGGACAAACCTGTGACTACTTTTTTATACTGTTGAATGATTTAGAGGATTGGGCAGCTACGTAAATTATCACATTTAGAAAAGAATTTTAACTCTTCCAAAACTGTGATCTTTAGAAAAAGGTAGGAGCAAATTACATAGGATAACATGGGAAGTGTGGGATCAATACATGCAGAGGAAGAACAAGGTTTAAAAGAAGGCAGGATCTGAATGAAAGTAATGTTTAACTGACAATGATTGGATAGATTATTAAGTGTTGTATAATGCTTGCAATTACAATTAAGTCAACATGATTTGTGATGTATAATGTTTGCAACTAAAATTATGTCAATATGATTTGTTTTCATTTATATAAATGTATACTTGCCAATGTCATACATGATCATTTAATAAAGATTTTCTTGTTATAAAAAAAAAAATAACTCTACCAAAAGGCTGTGAACATCCATTGAAGTCAATGGATGATGCCAAGTTGCACTTAAGTTTAAAATAGTGCAGTGTTGATATATAGGGGTTGTTTTTTTTTTGTGTGTGTGTGTGTGTGTGTGTGTGTGTGTGTGTGTGTGTGTGTGTGTGTGTCTCCGTGTTGGGGTGTGAAAGAGGTGCCTCACCCCTCAATCCTATTGCTAATTAATTCCAGACAAAAACAGAAATAAGGGGGAGAATGTCCAAAATTTGGTCCAGTTTTTAAGTATTCCTCTAAAACGTTTATAAAACAACAGGATTTGTATCAACATGCATTTTCTTAATTATAATAAGTATGCCATTCTAATGTCTGGCACTATTGAATGAGTGTAAGCCTCAGTGATTTACCAGATGTAAACATTTTACAAGGGACAGGGTAAATACATAATACAACATCAGGGGTCTTCTGCAAATTTCTGGACAACTGCAAGGTATAGTGCCTGTGCCAATGTGATGCATGGGTCATATGAGAACACTACACCGCAGTATAGTTTTATCATGAGTTGTGTAATGAAATTATTCAGAGGTATGCAAATAACCAATAATGAGATTTTCCTCATTGCAGCTAAAACTATCTCTGAACTGCTTTTTCCGCGATCACATAAACTGAGATACCTGAGGCAGACGTTCCATATGACTGTGGACATCTTTTTCTGAATCCCAGGCATAGTGTTATATCAGCTTCCTGATTTCTGTGATTGGTTTCAGCTTTCCAAAAATAATAAAAAGCATGAGAGCTGTATACTTTCCAATATGCTCCCACTAGCTTGTAACAGAGCAAGTACAAAAGCAGACAGTCTAGGCAAGTTAGTACGTTTTGTAGGCCGCAGCCCAGAATCTCTGGGATACTGACAAGAAGCACAGGAAATACACACATTTATATATGTTTTGTTGGCACGGATAATCAAACAATTCTTGAAATTTTATTCCACAACATTCTTAAAATATTACTAGATGAATGGGAAGCCAAAATGAATGCAAAATACAAAGCATTCAAGGAAAATAATCTTCATATTTGAAGTATAACTAAAAACCATGAGGCTCCATGATAGTGATTCATAACTCAGACACATAACCAACTTATCAGAAGCAATTTCTGAACTAAAATCGACATGTTCTTACCTCTAAGACAAAACTGATAAAAAACTTATTAGCTTAGTCAATAATATGAGCTTCCTTGTCATTTTCGAATCAAAAGAAGACAGTACTTGTAACATTTAAAGCACATGTTCTTAGCACAGAAAAAAAGTGTACAACAAAATATTGTTTATTTATTTAAGATGTTAGCTATTTTCCTTGTTCCCTTCCTCCACAGAAACATATAACATTTGTGAAACTTGTAACATGAAGGCAGAGTCAGACTGATATTTAAATATGAATAGCTACCTTTAAAGACTTAAAATTTAGGGACAAGGGGATTTAAAATTAAGGGCTGTAGCTGCCTAAGTTTGCAGGCTAGAAGCAGTCATTGAATCCACAAGTGATTTAGCCATTCTGCAGGAAGGTTTGCCCCAAATTAATAACTGGTGTCAAAATCATGGCTTGAAACAAAATGTATTATTGTATGCTTTAGGAAGTTATCTACTCCAGGGAACTACAACACTGACAATACACCTCTAAGAGTAGATCAAGTTGTTCAGGATTTGGGAACTTATGTGACAGTGACCTAACCTTTGACCAACATGAGTCTGTTGTCATAAGAAAGTCCTTCAATGTTGCACAGTTTCTAAACAGAGGGATTGTGACTAGCTCTATGGATGTCATTGTCCCCTTTGCTCCACCCTGATTAGGCCAGTCATTGAGTATAATGCCTGCTTTGTCATGTATCTGGCAGGCAAATGCAGCAACTGGAATGCCCCCAGAGATACCTTACAAAAAGGCTGCAAGGTCTAAACAATATGTCCTACATGGACCAACTCAAAGCCCTGTCACTATACTCTGTATCTTACAGATTACAAGGAGATGACCTACAAGGCATCCACTGACCTCAGTACTGATGGATTTACTGAATATCAGCAAGTCAAATGACGTCATAAGTATTCGATGTAAAAAAAAGGGATATATTTGGTCCTGGGATCTAAACTTCTTCTGCAACATCAACAGAACAGTTTGAAGGGACAGGTATATCTCATAAAGGATACAGCTGATCTGGAACAGACTCCCCATCCATGCAAAACAAAGCTCATCCTTGTCCATATTCAAGCAAAACTTGAATCTATGGATAGGAACCGGAAAATTTACCCCAGGACTGCCCCTTGTACTATTAATGAACACAGGCACTTCTTAAATACTTTATCACACACATAGGTCACCTCCATATCTCTCAATTGTCCAAATTTGTACAAAATGTCCAGATTTTTGCTTTATAATTTTAGTCTGTTCCTCATAAAATTTGTGGTTTTCTTGCAAATGACTGCGGGTTGAAGTCACTGAAAAATGACATACATTTGTGTTCTAGATTTCATATCTTTCAGAAAATGCATGCTACAACAAATCCTGTTATTTCAGCAACTTTCTAAGTTTATAAGAGCAATATTTCAAATCTGTCCTTATTTTTGGGCATTTATCACCCATTATTTTAGGCTTTCCCCAGACTTCTTGTACTAAGAGGTTGAGAGGTATGGCCCCTCAAATTATGTATTGTATGATCCCAGGTATTCTCATTATGGGTAATATATAATAATGACCATGGGATGGGTAAGGCCAATCTATATCTAATCTAATCTAAATGGTTTAGGTTATTTTGAGCACAAAAAGGGAAACTGGGTAGGCTTAAAATGACCTGCAAGGGCAGCTAGTCTAGTACTTAACCTATAAATACTTTATCACTCTACATGCATATTTATTAGAGGGAAAAACATTACCAAAGACAGGTTTCTGTCAGATTTAACAGAAACCATACCAGCCAGCTGTAAATCAGGAGAATACAGTTTGTTAGAAGAACATGTATGCATATATGTATATGAGTATAATTGTTTATGTATATATGTGCATGTGTGTGTCTGTGTGTGTGTGTATGTGTGTGTGTGTGTGTGTGTGTGTGTGTGTGTGTGTGTGTGTGTGTGTGTGTGCGTGTGTGTGTGCGTGTGTGTGTTTGTGTGTATACATATATATGGGTTCACTTTCTAATCTCAAAATACTGAAATCTCGAATTTCAGTATTTTGAGAGTAGAAACTTGAAACCTCACAAACACATACAAAATAACGCTTGATAAAAACATTGAAAATAAGAAAACAAAAATGAAAATCCAACCATCCCTCCAAAATGATATATAAACACTAAATAACTTAAAACAATAACATGACAATATGTTTCTGCAGAGGGCAAGCCCCCCTGCACCCCCACACCCCCACTATGTATATATACCAACTTTGAGGTCGCACTAACTGGAAAAAACCCACAAACCTTCCCTTATGTGAGCTATAGTCCCACTGCAGACAGTCATATTTACACTCACTAATAACACACACACACTACACATGTAAAAAAATCACCACATTCAACACTCACACACATACACTCTCACTAACCAACTCCAACCTACTCCTACAAATCCCCACAAAAATTAAATATTAACAAATGTCTGCCAAAACCCTTAAAGATTAAACATCTACCTGCACCTCCATACATAAACAAACATCGGCTGCCAGACCACACTACCCTTAAAGAGACAAAACACACTAAATTACGCAACACAGCAAACCTAGCATTGATTTGGATACTGAGATTCGACAAAGTGCAGTTTTGAATAACTGAACTTTCGTCATTCTGGTCTTTAAATACTGAAATTCAAGATTTCATTATTTCAAGATTAGAAAGTGGACCCATATAAATATAAATATAGATATAGATCTACTATTACTAATAGCTGATTCATAGAAATGTCAGCATGCTTTGTCTTGATATACTTATGTCGACAAAAACATTTTAACACATTACAGACCATGCTCCATGGCTAATCCTCAGGACATGCAAGGAAAAGTAAAGTGTTTTTTGCAGGGAACAAGCCCCTCTGCACTACCCATTAAGGGAGCTTGTCTCCTTCACAACTCCTTCTAATTATATATTAACTCTGAGATCACACAGCTACCAGGTGAAGGGTGTATCCCACTTCCGTGGGGAATGTTGATCTGTTGATCTCACACAGCTCTCAACCATCTGCATATATTGATAATATATAGGAGAACCATACAAAAAGTCAAATCTACGCAGGGATACATATGTGTATATTTTACACACACACACACACACACACACACAAATATATATATATATATATATATATATATATATATATATATATATATATATATATATATATATATATATATATATATATATATATATATATATATATATATGCATATAGCGGTGTCATTCACTCTGTTGAATCTGATGCTTATGATGGACTGAATGACTGTGAAATGCAGTTGAATGTTCCAGTCATCAAAATTTTAACATTTTAAATGAATGAAACATCAATTGTGTCTGTGAATAATGCAAGTGTGTGTTTGGGAAAGTAATGCCAAAACCTTTAGATTTTTTTCTAAGTTTTCTTGTAAGTTTTCTGCATTAGGGAATTGGAATATTTGTGAGAATGCATGTGTGTATTTGTGAGAATGTAGGTGGGTTAGGGTAGTGTTAAGTGAAGGCATGGTTGTAGTGTGTGTGTGTGTTAGCAGGTATTAGTAAGGTGATCTGAATGTCTGGTGGGTTTTAGTGTTTTGATACCAGTAGGAAACATGCAGTTTCCTTTTGTAATATGTTTTATTTTTGTTGTGATGTGTTTTTCAATCTGTTGAATTTCAGAATGCTGGCATCAGTGTCTTCAGATGTGATGAGTTTGAAATTATGCTAATTCAACATGTACTCAAGTATGTATTTATATGGAAGCATATCTATTCATCGATGTGCACAAATGTTGACATGTAAATAATTTACCTCAAATGGTCAAAGACCAAAAACATTGATCCACAAGCCATTGATAAAAATAATAGAGAAGTGCTTTTGCAAGAGAGCAAGCCCCCCTGCACCCCCCCATGCTACATACATATATATGTAAAATTAGCTCTGAGATCACACTGAGCGGAGAAAGGACAAATTCCTTGATCCCACTGTATTGGGAAAGCCAGTGTGGTTCAACAAGCTGATTCTCGACCAGCTAAACTGGCTTTCTCACACATCAGAAAAAGGAATCTTAGCAAAGCTGGAGTTTTCATTGTGTGAAACTTTAACCTCCTGTAATGGAGGCTCATGGGATATCTAAAAATGACCCCTTAAGGACATGAAGTGTTTCAGTTACATGGCTTCTGAATGTCCATGACTTCTTTACTTTTTAAGTCTTTATGTTTACATTCAGGCCGATAAAGCCAAACTTGATATGGATGTTAGCTTTGATATTTTGCAGCCACCTTAATCTGCATGGGCATCTGATGGGTTTAAAGATCTTGTGTTTCTCTAGCATGGATCAATTTATGCTGTGATGATGAGATCATTAAAAAGGTTAATGCATGTATGTCCGCAGCCACAGCCACAGACAGTGGGATTTGACTTTATTGGCCTGAATGTAAGTATCAGGACTTAAAAAGTAAAAATTGTCACAGACATTCATAAGCCAAGTAGGGAAAACACTTGATGTGCTTAAGGGTCATTTGCATTTATCCCATGAGCCTCCAGATCAGGAGCTTTATTGTATCACACAATGAAAACTCTAGTTTGGCTGAGTTTTTCATGCAGTTTTATTCTATAGCTATATATGTATATATCTATCATATATATATATATATATATATATATATATATATATATATATATATATATATATAGATAGATAGACAGATACACACACATGTATATGCGTGTAGATATATAGGTTTAGTGTGTTTTATCATCACAGGATGTCAGCATTTGCTTTAGGGACAGCTATGCAGTGAGTATTGAAATTTTGTCCTTTGCCCAGTATTGTGCAATCTCTAAAGTTGTTTTGTGTTATTTTTTTATTTTTTGATTTAATGTGTTTCTACCATCTGTGATGTATGTAGTGGGTCAGTGGTACAGTGAAATATAACTGTATATTTTATATTGATATAATATGCTAGTTTGATACTTATGCAACATGCAAGAAACTGAAAGACTTAACAGCAGACTTATTGTTGGGGTTATCCAGAAAACACCATTATGGAGAAAATTGAATATGCTGTGGAAATTCTTAAAAACTGGTTCGAAAAGTAATGCAAACTGGAAGTCAGCTGTGAGAGTGCTATTTAAATTGGAATGGAGTAATATAAAATATATTTTTAACAACTGGAAACTTGTAGAAACACATGAAGTGCTGGTAAACAAAACAGAAGAGAGACCTGTTTTTTTTTTTTTTTTGGAAAAAGAATATGAATTTAAAACTAATATTTGAAAGGAGTAAAGAGTTTATTAAGAATCCTTTTGATAAGAAAAGGCATGTACAAACGAGAATATCGTGCACAATGCTGATCTATAGCACAAGGACTTAATTGTTTATTAGTTTCTCTACAAAAGTCAGGAGAGCCTGCAGGATTTTTTGCATGTATTCTGACTACATTGTTTACATTGCTCAGTGCAGTAGATGTGAACGTTTTTATGTAGGAAAAACTACTTGTGCAGTTAGAATGACAATTTTATGAGCATCAGTTTGTCATCCTGAAGAAGAATGAGGCTAATGTGTTATTCAGACATAACTTGAAATGTGAAAAATATAAAAGATTCATGCTTTTTGTATTTCATTATCAACATAAGGATGTTAGAGGGGATGATCATGAAAATTATTTAGAAGTCAGACAATTTAGATGGCAAGTGCATTTAATTGTCCTGAAAAGAAAAAAAAACAGCATTATATGCTGTGTGGAATTATAGGTGTATTTTAAAACAAAGTCTTTGTGATGAATAAAATGTGAATTTTTTATATATTGGTTATAACTGTGTCATTATGATGCATGCAATTTATTATTTAAATGTGGCCTGAAGTGTCAAAGGTCTACAGTCCGATGAAATCTTTGTTCATGTATGTTGTTTAAGAGGAAAGCACTTTCTAAGTATTGAAGTGTTTTTACTATGACAGTTTTATTTATTTATTTATGCAAGTGTTTGCAGGTCATTGTTAGATCAAGGTTTGGTTAAGCAGATATGTAGTGTTGTGCATGTGTGTGTATTTATGCTTGTGAGTGTGTCAGAGCCTGTCTTTTATAGTGGAAACAAAGTCTCCCACCCACCTTACTACGTGTGCAAACTCTAACTTTAACCCTATACCTGTTTCTAACCCTTACCTTGCATCTTACCTTAGAAAAATCCTTTCTGTAAACACTACCACTATAGGCCTGTGTGCATTACCTGTAAAGTAAAGAAAAGAAAGCGAGCTCTCAAGACATTATTACTGCCTATAGGACATATTTATCTGAAATGTTTCTTTGCTTTAAATTCATGAAATACTAAGGGTAGTTTTTGTATTATTTTTATATTTTATTGCTGGAACTGGATGACCTTATTAATGTGATTGGAAAAAAAGGTAATATATTCTGCTTTAAGTAGTATAGGTATGTCAAAAGAGGGTAAAACACTCCCCCTACCAATCATCGGAGTGCAACATATTATCTCCTGCACTGCCTTCCTGACTGGACACTATACATCAAAGCAGACAATGATAACCATCAGTTAAGCCTAGTTTATTTGGGGCAAAAACTCTCATGAAGCTACTTGCCTATTCCGATATTTTTTCAATACAATTTTGGATGAAGGAAAGAAGAAACAATCCTTTGGAATTCTTTCTTAAAAGGGACTGATAAAAATTTAAGATTTGCTCTCAAGGTAGAAAAATAGCTGTTTACTGGATGTCTAAAATTTTCTTCTAAAACAGACTTTGCTTGGAGTTGGAACTGTAACTGTCATATAACTCAGACAACTAAATGCTGCTATATCATAATACAATGGCACCATCTATTGGTCATATGTGAAAAACCTGGTTAAAAACAGCCCCTAAACTGATGATCTATATTTTTGTCCCAAATGTTATACTTCTTTTTGACTGATTTAATTCCTGTTTTAATTCCTTTAATACCATTGATCATAGTAATGTGAATAATATGTTAGGCTAGTCTCTCCTTCCGTGACAAGCCTATCATATGGTCACGACCATATGAAGTTTCTACTGAGTCAATCTTCTGAATGGGGCTCTCACACCCCCTCTAATTATATATACCAACTCTGAGATTGCAAAACAGCAGGATAAGGGCAAACTCCCTGACCCCCACTACAACATGAGGAAACACAAAATCAGTGGGCAGACTGAAACACATGCAGAATGTTCACCTTTCTGGGCATTCATTTATACTAACTAAGCCAAAAAGCATTCGCTGTTCTAAACTGCAACCATAAATATAAGAGCAAGAATGTGGTGGGCAGCAAAACTTCTTTTATTTAATAAGTATTTGTGCTTTCATCCCAAAACTATAAGGACTTCATCAGGCTTTTATCATTCAATTTTCACAGCAGGTTTTTTTTTTGTTTTTTTTTTAATAAAAAGAACTTTGGTACATGGTCTTTGATAACCAAAGCCCCTCTAACCACCCATACTTGTCTGCTAATCCTAACTCTACCCATACCTGCGTCCCTAACTCCAACCTTACACATCGTGGTACGAAAAACCTTTCCCCTAACAGTACCACTATGCAGACAGTTAGCACTGGCAGATCCAGGAATTTGTAAAAGGGGGGGGGGGGCGCAGTCTGGTTAACTGACTATTGGAATAGAAATGGGAAAGTGGGACACTGGGTTTGGTGGTTCTGAAAAGGTCATGTATGGAAAGGCATCAGTTTACATTCAGTTGCACATGATTTTGCTGTGGTTGTAGTAGTAGAAACAGGCACATGTACAGATATATGTTTAAAATGTAGATAAGTATGTGTGCGTGTTTGCACAAGTATAAATATGGAGGTACCTGGTACCTGTCGACTGTCCAGAATTTGCAAAATGTACAAATTTTTGCCTCATATTTTTTATCGGATTCTCAAAAAAATTGTGCTTTTTATGACAATTCAGAGGGCTGAAATCACTATGTAATGATGTTTGAGTTTCATATTTCAGATCCTTTAACAGATACACACTAAAGCAAAACCTGTAATTCTAGCAACTTCACACTTTTTAAGAGCAACACTTAAAATCTGTCCATGATTTGGGGGCCTCAGTCCCTGATTATTTTTGTATTTGTCCAGACTTCATTGTCTGAGGCTGAGAGGTATTGTATTCATTGGGGTTACCAGAGTAAAATATTGAATTCCAACAGTTTAACAACTTCTTCTATGCTATGTTTATAATGTAGTTTATAGCAATTATCAAACTTTTTCCAAGATAAGTTTCCCCACCAATGTTCAATATTTGTATACAGCTAAAGATGAGAACTGCAACTGTTAGACAAGCTGACTTAAACAGTTAACATTTTATTTCATCTGGCATGACAGAACTGTTAAGAGTATAAGAACAATCTCCAGGCTGAGACTGAAACCAGTCCATTAAGATCAGGGCTCTAACCAGGTCAACAAATTAAAATAAACGAACACTTGAATGCAGTGCAGTAATACATTTTTTTCTTTCTTTTTTTTTTTTTTTGACTTAACTCCTGAGGTAACAGATATTGCAAAAAGCAGCAGTAGCACTTCAGCAAAGACAATTATCAAAACAATCACACATTTAAAAATAAAAAATCACATCAATGAACAGATGTAATGAAACAATAACAATAGTGAGAAAGAAAAGTCACACCTGCTGGATTCTAATTGAAAGGTGTCCTTGGCCAGTAAAATCTAAGTTTTTACAGCTTCTGTGTAGTTTAATGAATACAGAGAAACTGAATATGTTCATAAAAGAACTAATTATCCAATGAACTGAAGTGCTGGTATAATAATATCTCCCAACTTCTTAGCATACAAAATCTAGACAAAGCCAAAAATAATGGGGGAACAAAGGCCCAAAATAGGGACATTTTTTAAATATTACTCCTATAAACGTAGACAATTGATAGAATAAAAGGTTTTGTGTGAGTATACATTTTCTGATGGATTTGAAGTCTGAAACTCAAGTCATTATTTAGTGACATCAGTCCTCAATGATTGCCAGAAATCCACAAATTTTATGAGGAACAGATGAAACACATGGGGCAAAAATCTGGAAATTCAGTGAAAATCTGGACAGTTGAGAGGTATGAATTGCATTTTTTGCTTTTGTATTCCTGTTGTTAATTTCAATGTGCAATGTGATCTCTTCTATTATGCGAACTTTTGATTAATTTTCTCTCTATTACCATGTTTAAACAAGTTTATAGCTGAAAGTAAAATCAAATAAAACAATCTTAATGATTAATTCAAGTCTTATTATACTATATACACTAAAGTAAGCAGGGACATCTTGCAATCCCAGTCTCTTACTACTGTGACCTTGACAAAATGGAACTAATAATGGTCCAATGGCTAGAACTACCTCTCGCTTTACAAATACATTTTATCCTTATATGTTTAAAAGCCAAAGACACCAGAAATGTCTGGGGTAGAAAAAGAGGAAACACTGTTTGAAGAGTAAGCATCCAAAAGTGGGGGACCTTGAGAAAGTTGTTGAGCAGGGAGAGGTCCAAAATAGATCTGCAAGTGCTTCCTTTTGAGGAGCCATGAACATGCTGGAATAAAACTCTTTCCCAATTGGGAAAGGGGGGACAGGTTGAATGGTTCCTTGATTTAAAATGGTCCCTAGGATTTCTGGGAAATGAGGAAGCTGATCTAGAAGAGGTTGAGGAATCCCTGAAAAAGGATGGAGAGAATTCCATACCATGAAGTAACCCTGACAGATAACAGAAAGAACACAAGAGTCTGAAGTAATGAGAAGCCAATTAAGAAGACAAAGGGAAAGCCAAACGGACAAAGAAACATGGTCTAACAGAAGTGGGGGGGGCAAATTATCAAACAGAAGCAGACTTCTCAGATAAAGGAGGCTTCTGGACCACAGAAATCTGAGAAGCCTTAGTAGAGGAAGTTCACCTAACACCCTTCCTGCCCTTGGAGACCTGACACAGTTGTAGACAAAAGTAGATCCAGAAGGATCATTCCTCTGAAACTTAGGGATAAGCGATGCAAAAATATGTTTAAGGTTCCACAAGGCTTTGCCTTTCTCGTGAAGAGACTTAAAAAAGTCAGCAGCAGCCCCAAAAAGATATTTATTAAGCATCCTTGGCTGTAATCACCTCAGACAAAGACTGGAGATAAAGCCGAGAACAGCTCCTCATGAAACTGGAAGATTTTGAGACACTGCAAAACTTACCATTTGGAAGGTTAGACTTATAAGATGAGTGGAATTCATATTAGACCATCTCCTTTCCTGAAAGTTAAATTGAATGCATATGTGTCAAGCTACTTTGTCAGGGTTTGTGACGGATTTACATGAACATTATAGATATAAATTAAGCTGAAGCAGATTAGTATGTGTGTGACTAATTGCTTACAATTTGCAGAAAGAAGGGAGGCATAGGTCGCAACACAAATTAAATGCCTACAAAGTCATTTTTTAAGTAAGAGTCCCACTGAGTGCAAAATGTACTGATGAATATGACTATTCACTGAAATATTCTATTAGTACACCTAGATCTAGGCTTCTCTCAGCAGTAAGCATATTTTGACATTTCCATGTGCATATTCCAATGAAAAAAAATTCAGGTAGAGTTGCAGATGAATTTGGTTTCAAAGCATTCTGTTGCTCTGGGTTTTACCACATTTGTATGTGAACACTACTTGGGCAGCACATTTTTGGAGTAAATGTTAGCAACAAATGCGATGCTTAGGATTTGTAGAAACATTCAACAACAGAGGCTGTACATCTCATGCCATCACACTGCTGTCAGAATTCTTTACAATATATCAAGGTGTGCAGGAGCACATATTTTAGGACATTTGTCTCTAAATGCATATCTCAAAGATTATTCATATTCTGTTTAAAAAGAAGACAATGTATACTGGCTTTTTGGGATAGAGGAATAAATCTTTGGCTACAGGACAAATGGCTTAGGTTCAGACTGCAGCCTGCATACTGGAGGAGCAGACGTGGAAGTGAACAGCTGATGCCAGCTCACCAATCCTAGATGAAGGAGTGGCAGGAGACACGTGTTGGATAGACCTTAGTTTTATTTTCCCTGAAAGAAGACAGCATGTAGAACATGTTCTTGCTATGGAGATTTCTCACTTTCTAGCTAGCCACAGCAGGTCTATACAAGTGCACACAAACAATAAACTAGCATAGCTGATATTGCATTGCTCCTACGGGCAATCACTGTGATGAGTTAGGATGAAAAGAAAAGTTTTCCTCATTTCCTGGAAGATGAAGGCACTGAATCCTCCACAGATGGTGTCATATAATTGTGGGAAGTGTAGAAATGAAATCATCACAGAGGCAAGGCAGCCCACTGGCCACAGTGAGACTGTGGGACAAAAAAAAAATACATGCACATAAAAAAAAAAAATGTTTTTGTGTGTGTGTGTGTGTGTGTGTGTGTGTGTGTGTGTGTGTGTGTGTGTGTGTGTGTGTGTGTGTGTGTTTGTGTGTGTGTGTGTGCCTCTATCTGCTTGTCTGTCTATCTCTTAAACACACACACACACACACACTCACGTATATGTACATTATTTTGTCTATGTGTAATTTCCCACTTAAATTATTTAATTGACATTACTTTATGGGGAAGTTTTCAATTTTGTGGAAGTCTACATGATTTCCAGTAATGTGGGGTGGTAAATGAAATCTTCATTACCTGCTTTTCTAAGCTTCTTAATTGTTGAAAAGGGATAGGATGACCAGTAGGTTTCCCAGAATATCCACCACTGTAGTTGTAATCAGCATGGTGGCCAGTGGTGATAGCCCAGGGAAGCAGGTTTTCTGCTTTGCTGCCATTTCCAGTTGATTGATTATTCTGCACAGAAAAACCTTCCTTCATTTTGCGGATGTTCTTTCTGAAGAGATAAAAGACTTTTTTTTTTTTACAAGGAGGCATCAGGAGACAACATTTATTAAACCAAAATCGTCATCAGTTAATATACCATAATAATACTATTTTATAACATGCAGTGCCCATATTATGGCCATCCATGGAATCCACGTTTTTTTTTTCAGATTAATGGGCAGTGTGGAATACCTAGCAACATTTCCTACATCAGCAGGAGTTGTGTGCAGTTTCCTTGCATTGGTCAAAAGTACGCCAGTCATGTTGTAACTTTAAAGGCAGTAACTTTCTGGTTCTGGCATACTAGTGTGCCCAAATTATTCTATTGCTTTTTGATTTATCCCATGTAAGTTATTTGGGACCACTTCTTTTGGACATTACACACTTCATGCGCCGGGGTTCTTGTAACAAAATGTTTATTTTTCTGCCATGGCATCTATAGTTTTATCACTGCATCAGAACTTGACTAAAATCCTCTTACTGATGCGCTCAGCTACAGCTTTCACCATCCATCATTCCGTAAAGCAAATCTGTCCCACCTTCAGACAGGTGATTCTAAGTCAAATGCAGCTGGATAACTGGTGTCCCCACTCACAAAAATGTTAGGTGATGTTATGTGTCATGAGTATTAAAGTATCTTTCTCTTTTCCCAGGAGGTTGAGGCAAAGCACTTGAAGTGGTAAAATGTGTTTTTCCACAAACCTCAGATCCCATCATTCACTGGATAATATTCTATAGTGTGTTATTGCCACTTTTTATGTCCATCTTAAAATATTTCCAAGTGTATCCTGACTTCCTCCAACAAAATCAGATTAATATTACTGAAGTTTTCTTGTTCCATCACCATATTAATAGAGCTTTCTTCTTTCATTCACACTTTCCAGATATAAATTTACAACATATAGTATTCTTGGATTACTTGTTTTGTCAACATACTGCCTGAGGCATCACAGACCAAAATGAGGATACTCTATACACAAGATTAATAGCAATTAGATACTAGGTTGTTCTAATTATTATTAACCTTAATGTTTAGAATACTGCCAACTCTAACAGAGTTAAAATATCCATCATAAGACAGCGGTCATTATTCCATATCAAGGAAATTTCACTGCAGGTTCAATGTACCTTCCCATTGATTTCAATCATGGAATTTGGTGCTGCAGCATATTCTTTCAGATCCATTCACAGCTCTAAGCTCACTCTAATGATAGTGGTGGTGCTCCTTTTTCCTGCTTTCAAGCTTCATTTCCCTGCTTGTATCTCCCAGGCAACAACTTTCACTTTAGATTATAGCGCATCTGTTCCCCTTTACTCCACGACCCGCCATCTGCAATGAGAGCGTGCAATTGCTTAATTAACCCCAGAGCAGCAACTTGCCTCATTCATGTGCCCTCCCCATGTTAATCTGTCTGTCTACCTCCTCTACTCCCTATCTCTCTCAATCTCTATATAAACATACGCACACACACACACACACACACACACACACACACACACACACACACACACACACACACACACACACACACACACTCACCAGTCATTTATTGTGAGTGTGCAATGAAGACATCAATAGATTAATGATGTGTGTGTTTAGTTGTGTTTTGCAGTGCTCAGGACTGTAAACAATCTTAGATGTCTGTGATATTAATAAATTAATAAAGAAAAAATTCATATAACTTATTTATAGTTTCTGTTTTAATTTTCCTTTAATTATTGGTCATTAAACACAGTTGATAGATGTATCATGTTAAATAATGATGTGGAAACAGGTAGGATGACTTTAGAGTTCTGTGGCCCATGACGTGATTAATACAGAAGAAGGGATCTTGCTTCAGGAATAACAGGACCCTGGCAGCCACATTAATGGAGCCAGCAGATCACCCCCACTTAGACATAAATAGATTCAGCTGAGAATTCAGTAATTATTCAAGCTACAGTCAAGTGCCCAGAGCGCAATTAAAAAGTTGCAAAGAACTGACACAAGATTAATTGAACTGGAGAACTATGGAACAAACTGCCCCTCCCCCCAATTATTTAGAGCTTTTCCAGATTTGTTGTTCTAAGAGGTTGAGACAGTAAGCACTGTACTCAACTGTACCACTTTGGCACATTAAATCAGTAGTACTTCAGTAAAAAAGAAAAATTATGATAATTACCTTAGGGCAGAATTACTCAGTGAGGTGCTCGCACAGGTTTTTTTTCAGAGTTAATCTGCATACTCTGTAAAACATATTTGTTCGACCAGAACCAGGGATTATTTATACATGAGTCAAACATTACAGCTTTTCACCCACGATATTCTCATAAATGTGCCTAATTCAGCTACAGGGGAGATGCAGTTGGAGGAGAATCTTTATAAAAAAAAAATCACCTGAATGCAGCCTCCAATCGCATCTCCAGTGTACTGGGCACATTTGATGACAGTCTAAGGATTCTCTGTGAATAAAATAATGCACCTGAAGCTGAAACTAAAAAAATGTACTGTTTGGTGATACAGTCTAAGGTTTTCAACAAAACAGAGTTTTTTTACAGCACAATAAAGAAATCGTAAGTTGAAAACTGGAAAATATATACAAGTTTTAAAAGGGGGTGGCGCACGCCCCTGCGCCCATGTCTAAATCCGCCACTAGTTAGTGGTAAGTTTTATAATGATCTGAAAAGGAAAACAGTTTCCTTTTTTGATCAGTTTAGTTATCTGAGGAAATAGTTTAACAAGTATGACTATGTGCACAAGGTATAATCCACAGGTTACACGGTCTGTCTCAATCCGCACTTCCACCTCTTCCATCAAATGAACATTTACATGAGACACTAACTTCATGGACTTAGCCCTCCAGGCTGCTCCATTTTACAAATGGCAATTATGACCTTGCAATCAGCTAACTGCTGTGAGAATATTTCCACACTCCTTACTGCAGTATACATTCTGATATAGACATATGTGGAGTTATGGAGACATGGTTTAAAGCTGCAGAGTACTCAAGAAGTGCAAGGTTTTAGTGCTTTCCACACTTTTAGACCAGCAGCTACACAGACAAGGGCTAAATATGGAGGTGTCTCAATATACATCAATAACAAGCATACCTCTAGGGTGTTTAAACAGGATAACGTGCTGAAGTTCCTCCGTGTGTAGATCACCATAGACAAAATCCCATACCATATCAGAGTCAGCTATAGGTCACCCTCCATGGTCCAAGAAGCTCAAAATGCATACTTGGACCTACTGTAGACACTTACCATCCAGCCTAACACCCCACTCATTGGAGACTTTAATTACCCCTCTATAACTGAGCATCCTACACAGCCTAAATCTATTGACACAGAGATTCCTGGAGTTTGTAAATACAAACACCCTTTACCAAATAGTAAATACACCCACTAGAGGCTGCAATATACTGGACCTCATGCTCACAAATATGGGAAAATGCTGCACCCCCCTTTCCAGTGATCTTGCCCTCCCTGATAAGGTCTGATCATAAAATTGTGGAGTCCCTCAGGACTCTGTGCTAGGCCCACTCCTCTTTGGCGTGTTCTTCTCAGATGTCAAAGCCAATCTCAAAGGCCTTTGTCTAACCAAGTTCACAGATGATTGCAAATTAGGAGCAGTTACTGAACCCCCCCCCCCGCCAAGATGAGAACATCCTTTAGGAAGGTCTAACACAGACAAAGGCTTAGTGCGAAAGCCTTAAATGGCTTAAAACTCAGTATGAAGAAATGCATTAACGCACCTTTTGGGAAGTTGGCCACCCCAGGTAACCAGGTTATCAGTAAAGCATCCCTAAAAGTTGATTCACTAGTCAGCAGGAATCTGGGAACTCATGTAGATAGCAACCTAGCCTTCAACCAACACATGTCCAAGATAGTAAGAAAATCCTTCTATGTTGCTCAACGTATAAGCAAGAGAGTGGCCTCTAGGTCCAGACAGGTCATCATACCACTGTACTCAGCCCTCATCAGATCCATCATAGAATACAATGACCCCTTCAGTATGTACCTGACCAGACACATGCAGCAACTGTAACATCCACAAATGTTCCTTATGAAAAGAATTCAGGGAGTAAACAGAATGTCCTGCACTGATCATCTCAAAGCCCTGTCTCTTTACTCGGTATCATACAGACGTCTGAGAGGTGATCTTTGTCAGGTGTACAAGGCATCCCTAGACCCTGTTTTGATTTTGTTTCTACATTGTTCAGCTTCCTGCTGACAGTATACAGCGTGCTTTTCACTTGAAAACCTTAGGTGGCATTACCAATAAACCTACCACTGATGTGCTCGTACATTTAGTATGTCAATTCTTATGAAGTTAAGTCTAAATCTTCAAAACCAAAAATTGCATTACCCTCTACGGTTTCCTCACTTTATACCATCATTACTTCTCTCACTACCACTATTTTATTTACCACATGCGTTCCTCAGTTCACTGACATTGCATACCTTTTGTCCTAGGATACAATCACTTCTCTCACTATAGCTGCAATATTATTCTATATGTCAAAACCTCAGACAAGTGACATATTGTATACATTTTGACCCAGCTTACAACTGTTATAACAATGACAATACTATGCTACATGCCAAAGCTATAATCCATTGATGTATTACATACTATACAACCACCAACACATCTGAGAATACAACTCCCTATTCTGATTTCACGATATGAATTGCAAGCCCCAGAACAATGAATTCCAAACATTATTATTCTTTATAAAGTAGTTCATTGTAGAGTGACAAGCACCCTGCACCCCCAGTGTTGGGAGACAAGCCGACACCCCTGAGCTAATATACAGTGAATCTGAGAGCACCTTACCTCAAAAAGGGAATACTCAGAGAATCAGCAAACTCGGATTTAGTATATGTAATTCCTCATTTTTGAATATTCAGTCTCTTTATTCCGGTATTCCTACTACTAAGTCTTAAAATAGCAAATTATTACTAAATACAACATTTCTTAAATTAACAGATACTGTTAGCCAATAACAACTGTAAATAATTACTGAAAAAGGGGCAGATATGTCTTGTGCTCTTAGTAATTTACACCTGCCTCTTTCAAATTATTTCAGTTCCTATTTCCCCAGATATGATAATAACTTCACTATCTATAGCACTCATCTCTTCCTCCTATTGCAGCTTTAACTTAGTCTACCCCTTTGGTGGATGAACCCCCTCAGATTCTTTTCTATCTGTATAGCTAAATCCTTTATTAACACTTTGCAGACAATCTGCAGGCCCCCACCTTCCAAACCCATATTCAAACTTCAGAAACAGCCTCCTCCCATGACACTAATTTACTCTTACAAGCAAGTGACGTACAGCTAAGGCATAGATCCATCCTAATTACTGCTGCCGGTATCAATACTTGGAATGCAAATAATAAGTGACGTCAGCTAGAACTTTGGCTGCACCAAAATGACCCCACTATTCCAGCTATAACTGAATCTTGACTGAAATATTGTTTGTTAATGACCACCAACACTTGAGCCACTATGAGGCAAGATACTTATGGGCAAAAATGAGCGATTATATAAAGCTTTATTTATTTTACATTTGTTGACCGGGATAGTCCAACTGGATATATGTCCATTTTCAGTGGAGGTCCAGGGAGAAAAGCTCCAAGATAATAATACACATTGAACATTTAGTAAATGCTAGTTTCAAGCAGATTACAGTCATAAGCAATACCAGCATTTAGCACATATAGTCCTAATGTATTATAAAACACTTTACAAAACATAACCTTATTTTCAAAGTTATATATACATAACATTACATTCAGGTTTAAGACACATTGAGCAGCAGTTATACAACTGACCCTTCCTGAAATGGAGTGGTAGAAAAAAGTTAGAAGTAGCTGAAGGTAAAGCACCTAAGAAATAGAGAGGTCACTAGTTGGGGTTAGTGCAAGGACATAACCAATGAGTTTTGAAGTATTTCTTGAGATTGTTTTTGAATTGAGTTAGTGAGGGTTCTAGGGTCAAGTCAGCTAGGAGACTGTTCCATGTTTTTCCAACAGAGTTGGCAAACAGAGAGTCCCCAGCTGAGTAGTTGGATTTGTATGTTTGAACTAGGAGTCTAGTGGATGATCACAGTGGCCGGGTGCTGGTGTAGGGGCTGATAATATTTTTAGTGTAGGTGTATTTTCTGGTTGGTAAATGACTTTATGTGCCACTATTAGCTGGTTGAACTGCAGTAGGCTTGGCAGTTCAAGCCATCCTAAGTGATTTAGGTTGTGACAGTTTTGTGTCTGGTAGGCTGTGCCAGTAGCAAATCTGGCACTGTGGTTATAGCAGGATTATAGTTTATTAAGATCTGTTTGGTTTAAGTTGGAGAATAGAGGTGAGGCGTAGAGAAGAGTTGATAGTAGATGGGAATGGAAAATTGCAGTTCTAGCAAGTAGGGTAAGGAAAGATTTGATTTGGTAAAGAGAGACAAGTTTTTATTAATAGTTTTGATAGTTTGATTGATATGGGCATCAAACTTCAGGTTATCAACTATGACACCTAGTAGTTTAGTTTGGGTTTCTGGGAAGATGATAGTACCATTGTTAGCGGTTAAGTTGAAGGATGGCAGGGGTCCTGTATGTGGGGGAGAAGAGGAACAGCTTAGTTTTGTTGATTGGAGAGCCATGTTTCCACTGTATTGAAGGTATTTTGGGTTAATGTGAATAAAGTAGCTGGTGAGGTGTCAGAGCAAATCAAGGTGGAGTCATCTGCATATTGAATGCAGGTAGCATCTGGGATGACTGAATGAAGGTCGTTGATAAAGATGGAGAAAAGAAGGGTTTCCTAGTATTGAGCCCTGGGGAACCTAATGTGATGGGTAGGCATGATGATATCTTGCCCTGCCATAGGACTGCCTGTTGCCTGCCCTGCAAGTAGGATTGAAACCATTGCAGTGCATGGCTGTTTAAGGAGAAGGCCTTCAAGGTATTTATAAGCATTTTGTGGGCAACCATGTCAAAAACCTTGGACAGATCTAGAAAGAGTGCTGAGGATAGTTTATTATTGCAGTTGTGGTTAATGACATTAGAGAAAGAGAGGAGGGCAGAAGTAATACTGTGGTGTGGCTTAAAGCCATGCTGAAAGTTGGACAACAGCTTGTTCTGTGTGAGGTGGTGCATGAGCTGCATGTGTACACACTTCTCCATAATTTTAGCTAGAGGTGACAGAATAGCTATGGGTCTAAAGTTTGACAGTTCAGTGGAACTGCCTCCTTTATAGAGAGGTATGACTTGGGAGATTTTCCATACAGTGGGTACAGTAGCTTCAGATATAGCCCTGTTGATCAAGATTGAGATGGGGTATGCTATGGTGTCAGCAGCCTTTTGCAGATAGTCTGGCGGGAGGAGGTCGACAGCCAGGGTGGTGGGTCTTAGTTTCTTAAGTAGGGCATGAATAAGTTGAGTAGGAGCAGGTTGAAAGGTAAAGTATGTTTGGGTACTGGGTGTGGCTGCATTAGAATTAGAGCCATTGGGAGAGAGTTGGCTGGCTAGAGACTGGATAGTCTCTGTGAAGAAGCTGTTGAAGTTATTAGCAATGTCTACTGGGGATTTTTGTTGGGAAGCTGAGGGGGGTGGAGTGGCGGTTTGGCCTGGGTGGAGTAGTTTGTTTATTCCTGCCCAGAACTTTTGAGGTTTGTTTTGGTGTTTTTGCAGTAGATGGTAGTTGTGGTTCTTTTTGTCTAAGGTTATGGATTTTTTGGTGTCCTTCCTTAGCTGTCTGAATCTTAGTTGATCAAGTGGGGCTTTTGTTTTTCGGTAGGTGGCCTGTGCTTTGATTCTGAGGGAAACTTTGGTTTTGATATCTTTAGAAAGCCATAGTACAATATCAGCTTTTTAGGCAATGAATTGCCACTCAAGGAAATGGAAGCTCTTATTATACTCTAAAGGAGTATAACTGCAATATTAGAAGCATTAGCAACAAATATATTGAATTGCACAGCTTAATTAAAAAGAAAAGTATATGATTGTGACAATAATAATTTTGGGGATATTATTTTTTCCAGACTACAACTAATTTGAATGCCTCTGTGAAGATATCAAGGTTGCTGAGTTTCTCTAGCTGTTACATAATACTGTATGTTCATCTTTAGATCACTGCTCTGGTAGCCTAAGCTATATGGGATGTATCCTGCCAGGGATCTGTCGTCCAGCCAGCTTCTAAAACTTAAAGGCACCTTTCATGAGCCCATGTGACTGTTAGGGCTTAACAGTGAGCCAATGTAAAAGCAGTGTACGTGCGCCAAAGTGTCAGAACTTTTTCACTATTAAAACAGCTAACAAGTCTCACTTATGGCTCTGACATCATAGATATGTCAGCTGGTCATTGTAGACTACCTTCTACTTTTCTGAAGTAAGGATAGTTTCTCTGTCATAATTTATCTAGGAGAAAGGGAGAGTGTTCCTATTAAAACAGGTCACCTAAGGTTAATTACCTGAGAACTTAGGGAGGAGGTAGGAACTACACCTTATATTTAAGAAGTAAAATAAAACATTTCAAGGCTTTACTAGAAAAGCTCACTCAGACTCTGCCATAGGCTGCTGTGAGGGAAAGGTTAGTTTGTTTTCGTTTTTATTGCTTTCTTGTAATTTGTAATCATTTATTGCCTTCTTCTGTTTTGTATACTGTGATGCATTTTCATTACACTGTCCCCGGGATTCATGAAGCTTGTGCCAGGCGCAGGCATAGCGTAGGTGGTATAACGCCAAATATGGCTGTCGAGCGATTCAGGTACAATCCAATTCCACGTGCACTACTGGCGTACGCCAGAACTGCGCAGCCCCCGGATTAGGTATGCTAATCACCCCATGTGCAGTGTCGCACTATGCAAATGAAGACATATAGCGATTCATGAAGTGGTGCAGGCGTAGCGTAAGCCCACAGAAATGTAAACCAAAAAACACGGTTTACATTTTCCCAGACAGAATATCGGAGCTATGGAAGAGGGCCAGACCCAGGTATCACAACGTTAACATATGCCAATGGCGAAATACACAGCCAATGGCATAAGAAAAGATGCACAACACGTAAATAATATTTAATGTCATGTCCACAGTAACGCACAGCACAACTGCAGGGCATGTGTACGGAAGCTGTAACATAAAGAAATAATATAAAAATGTCATAAAATCGCAACGTAATAGAAATCAGGTTTACAGCATAATACACAATGGTAGGCATGGAGCACCACAACCAAGGTGCAAGGGTTGCTAAGGGCCTGCGATAGTGTTCGGCGCAGTAACTATGAATTAGTAGTCAATGCCATGCAAATGAGGCAGATAATACTGAATCGCAAATGTCCCGCCGGATGAAGGTTGTACCATACGGCGCAGCGGTATAACACCGAGGAGTGGCTCAGAGGAGATACATGACATCAGCAGAGGGGTGTGCCACCGTAGCAGTAAGCACATTGGAGCAATGCAAATCTGGCCTGTCCGTTGCTAAGCAAAGCTGCAGGACAGGGGTGGGGAGGAAGGTATAGAATTGTTTAGCTGAGAGCACACATGGTGCCCAAAAGTGCATGTGTACGGGGATGAAAACGTGCCCGAAACCCAGTAATCGGATGCACGCGCCTCAAACAAGAGCACAAACAGGAAGGTCATGGGAAGAAAAGAAGGAAATGCGGAAGTAGGGTAATTGGAGTACTAATGAGCAATCAACACCAATCAACCCATGATGGCCAATCGACGGCAGCTGACAAGTCTGCTTGCAGATACCTGCAAAACAGGATAGGGGAGGCATTGGAATGCAAAGAAAGGAGGGGAGGTATTGGATTGCAAAGATAGGAGACCTGACACAGCAGAGCAAATCAAACTGACAGCAGACCGGCAGTAGCACACATAACGCAAGATATGCCAGGTCCAGGAAAGTACAAATGAAAGTAGGCTGCAGGATGCACACCAGAAAATGGTAGGTGCAATGTGCAGAAATGTAAAGGGAAGGTCAAGAGGTAATCCACGGCAGGCAAATGTAATTCAACACCAAAGGAACCACAATAGTAGTTCCGGCAGTAAAACACATAAGATACCCTGTAGCTACGATCGTACATACACACCCTATGACATCATCGGTGTTCACAGCACAATAGTATAAAGTGTGAAAGCACCCAACACACACCTGTGTATTCCCAAACACTGCACCATAGGTGTAACACACACGGGGAACTTTTAAAATGTACATGTTGGGAGCTGCCATAGCTGTGATTCATCAGCATGTGTTAGAGACTGACGGTGTTGTGGAGGATGATGCCGACAACCTCCGCAGGCCTCGGAGGAGAAGGAGAGTGTTCAGACCAAGGGCAACCTACCAGGGGCTACATGACCTGGAGATAGTAGAGCATTACAGGGTGGACAGGGACATGTTACAGTAAATAGTGGAGCTGTGCCAGCCACGCCTGAGAACCAGAAACAACAGAGGGGAACCCATCCCAGTGGACACGAAGGTATGTGTAAGCCTGTGATTACTGGCCACAGGTACCTTTCAAAGGCCAACTGGAGATATAATGGGTATCTCACAGGCATCAGCATCCAGGGTACTACACCAGTTCCTGGACGCCATGTTACCACATGCCAATGAGCAGATATACTTCCCCCGAACTCAGGAGGAGTTGGCCAGCAATATGTGCCACTTCCACCGTGTGGCACACTACCCAGAGGTACTGGGTGCGATAGACTGGACGCACATACAAATCAAGTCACCACCCGGTGAGCATGGTAGGCGCTACATAAACCGCAAGGGATTCCACTCCATCAACTGCCAGGTCATGTGCAATGCCCAGGGCATTATCATGGATGTGTGTGCTGGCAGCCCTGGAAGCTACCATGACTCCCATATTTGGCATGCCTCAGAGCTGTATCAGGTATTTGTCAGGGGGGACATCCCACATGGCCATCTTGTGGGGGATGCTGGCTATGCACTGGAGCCATGGATGATGACTCCCATCAGAAATGCACACACACCCATGCAAGAATGCCATAATGAGGCACACGCACAAACCAGAATCATCATAGAGCATGTGTTCGGGATGCTGAAATCATGGTTCCGGTGCTTGGATACATCTGGTGGAGCCTTGCAGTACTCTGCAGGCACGTGTGCCCACATCGTCATAGTATGTGCCATGCTACATAATATGATCCTGCGGAAGCAGCTGCAGCAGGGACAAAATGGTGAAGGCCCTCATAGCCCACTGCAATTGCCAAGGCCATTACAGACACAGAGGGATTCAGACTATGAACACACTGTGCCAGCCCCAGTAGGCAGACGGAGGCGTGCCCAATATGCCTATGCCTTGGCAAAGAGGGAACGTATAGCACATACTCTGACAGTGGAGGCCCCTACGGACTGACACCTCTCCACCTGCACACACAGTAAAATGGATGGCACACAAACATGACCACCTGTAAATTGTAATGTATAGGCAGCCCTCAAACATTGTAAACACAACAGCTAGTGGAACACGGAATGCCAACACCTGAGCAGTACATGAGCCTTACAGCATATGGTGGTGCTGTGTGCCTGTCACGTTCCCCACCATATATATATATATATATATATATATATATATATATATATATATATATATATATGTGCACATATGCATATATATAATACAGATAGAAAGGGCAATAGAGTGATATATGGTGATATAGATGGATTCAGCGATATCTGCAAATATAATAGATAGTTCAACGACATTCATAACACCTTGGAGGTACAAATAAATAGGATACTGGCAACCATGGAATGTGTAACATATCGACATGCGTAACCATGAGGCTGAAAGACCGATAGAACACATTACCAGAACAGTACAGCCGCGAGTAATAGTATGATGATATGAAGGGACATTTAGTCACTGCTGCCGGTGTTGCGGTCCACGTAGGCACTGTGTTCAACTGTGTTTGTGAGTGCCGTAGTCTGTGTAAGTGTGCGTTGAGGGTACCGTGTGCATCTCCGTGTGACTGTAATGTGTGTGTGTGTGTCCGCAACATGTGTTTGTTAGTGCCAAGTCAGAGGCAGATCAGTACGGTAGGTGTGGGTATAGCTAGCCATAGGCATACGGTTACTACCTGTCCCACAGTAGGAGGGACAGCCCCACCCTGGGCAGGTGTGTCCTGACATAAAACAGTACAAAGGGCAAATGTCTGAGATGGTAGGACATAAATATGTCCCATATATAATGTAATAGTCATATTTAATAGTTATGCCTGTATGTAAGAAACGTAAATGTTACATGCAATATGATAAGTAGCCAAAGTCACACAACAATAGGTATGTATTGAGGATGAAAGTATGTGCTAACCTGTGTACTGACCGTGACTACGTGTTGGCCGTAAACACCGCTGTGTGTCCCGCAATTGTCCAACAATGACCATATGAAAAGGTGGCAACCCATGGCAAACAGGCTCTTTTACCAACACAACCACAATGACTCCAAATATCTGGGACAGAAATACAAGGGATAGCTGTCACTTACACATATCCCTTGATATATCGCTGCAATTACAGAGGTATACAAGTAGCCAGCTCACCTGCAGATGATATAGAAACCAATTAACAATGGCCCAATGTACAATCCTGTAACATAAGTCTACTAACTGTTAGCTCTCTAATTAGGGACGGAGCCCATACACATATATACGGATTATGTAGAAATGCAAGGCCCACAAACCTGTATATGCTACGTACACCCACTGACATCCCCCACACTAGAAACTAAAGCAATACAGACTGTAATAGCAGCACAAACATCCAGTCAGTCAATTAAATCTGCAGAATCCTCAACATACCGTGTGAGAGACACAATTAAATGCGTCATGCAAAATTGCAGGCGTTGTATAATGGAACAAACAGCCATGTTACAGGTTTCGTTTGCAATACTCCGTTATCAGACGTTGGGATGACAGGTACACCCACATGTTGAACCAAATACTCTACCTGTCACACACAATCCACGGGGGACATGAATCCAAAGTATACTTGTCTCCATGCATAGCAGTTGCAATTACCCATAACAAAACACAATGCAGACCGTCTCCCCGAAGGTAGGGCAAATAGGCAATGCCCAAGTGGAGAATTCAGTTATACCCCACTGTTGCCGTGTAATTGGTGAATGGAGTAGCTGCACAGCTGATATGCAAGTAATTAGTCATTCAGGAACACCAATTGGTGGGATGAATCCACATGTTACAGGTATCGACGTATATAAGGATGACTTGCCATACATTCAAACCGTATGCTCATACCGAATACCAGTTGAAACACTGTGAGAGAAATAGAAACGAAATGCCGTAACGATAACAAGGTATGTAGAACGCCCAATATGTAAGGTTATGTATAGCATGATCTGTATTAATTAGTTTTACTGTATGTATAGCCTGGTTTGCATTAATTAAACGTGTCCGCAATGCATAAAGTGGGGAAAGGTATTTATGTATTGATGTCTTGCTGAGCATACTAATGCTTGTAGAAACTGTGCGTCCAGCAGTGGGACACAAGGTACACAGCACAGATACCACAAGGGATGCTACATGAGGGCGTTAAACAGAACAATTCCATACAACCCGCCGTCAGTGGTAGGGTATATCCAACAAGGACGTGCCATAGCAGGGGATAGTATATGTTGATATACTGTCACAGCACGCATGTGTATGGGCATATAACATTAATGACATATCTAAGGTGGTTCCGCTGTGCAAGTATGCTTTGCATTATGGGATACTATGTGTAATGTATAGTATTATAGGTAGATATGACAGATATTCTACACAGCATAACAGGCATATCATGAATACCACAGGTATCGTCTATTGGCATGTACAATAACAGGATACATATGGCTTGTAGGCATGGGACATTGTAATAGCATGATAGCTAATCTAAATGGAAGGGCTACCAAGTAACCATGCACAAAGGACATGTAATAGCTTCACAGGTGCATAGTGGGGTACTACGCAGTCTGGCAAGTCCATGTGTAAGCACAACTACAGTGTTCACACTAGTGGCACCTCTCTAGGGTAGTGTCCTGTGAACAGCAGAGCCATGTGTCACCTGCACCTCTGCACAGTACAGCCACTGCAGTGATCCCAGGCCTACATGTGTCTCCCAACCACCAAGGGAGGTATCACATGAACAGTGCTACTGAGTGTCCCTGCGTGATGTACATAGGACTTATGTTCCAAAGCATGGTGAGTGTCCGGTTTGGGAATGTAACCCACAAGCACATCCCACTCATTGTGGCGTGTGTGCACATATCCATGAGCATGTTGCTCACAGTGGCCTCTGCTTATGTCGCGTATGAGGAGTATATCCATTAATAATGTTGTGGACATGGGCCCTGTCTGATCAGCAGAGGTCATCCCTGAGTATGTAGTATGCAAATGTGAACAGATATGGTGTCCGTAGTGCAGCCACATACTTAAACTGTCGGAGCTCAGTAAACGTCATGGCGTGTTAATGTTGTGGTATGTAAAGCTGTAGCTGTTGTGTAAGGTACACCCTAAATGGGGTGGTGCACCCTTGAATGTGTGTAGATGTCTTGAGTTTAGAGGTACAATGGGTGCCTATGTACCAGCTACACACCCAGTACAGATAAGTGTGGCCACATGGAAGGATATCCATGCCACAGTGGCAATACATTAACCACAGGAGTGGGTGCGACATATGTGTGTACTGCAAACATGTACAATGTGATATGTATGTAGGGGACTACCATCCATGTGATAGTCAGTGGGTGAATGGTGTAATGCAAAGGTGATGTTCATGCACCTTGTATCATGCAGCTTGATGCCATGATAGTCATATCATGTATCTGTCACAGCGACACCCATATGGATGTAGTCAGTATCAGCTGGTGGAGCAATCATGGCACTTTGTATGCAGGGGTTTGAAAGCTAGGCAGGGAAAGTCCCCTGTGCTAGCCTGTACCGCAGGGAAGCATATACTGAACATGAGGGGCCCTATGACTGAGGACTGTGGTATGCCAAATGTACCTGACATGTAGTAGGTACTATGGTATGCTGGCCTCACTGTGTGTGTCCTGTCCATGAGCCACATTGCATAACATCCTGAGACATAGGGTATGATGTGCAGGTGGATGTGTATGTTGTCAATACCAGAATGGAGAATGGTGCTGAAAGGAAATGAGAGGACAATGTAGGATGTGTGGACTCCTGTACCATCAGCAACTGCCCTGGTAACTGTATGAAAGGAGTCCACCATGTGTAGGGGCCATGCTCTGGCCCTAACAAGCCCAACCCAGGTGGCAGCAAAGGACGGGAGACCAACAATGTCTCTGTGAATGACGTCCTTGATGATGTGTCCCATAGCCATGCAGAACAGTCCAGTCAGGTGTGTAGGACTATAGTCCCACTCGTGCATTGTGGTGCCACCAATGTGTAGTGTGGTAAATGCTGCTGTGTGCCATTCAGGGGCTACAATGTCTGAAACAAGGCTATTAAAGTCTGA